>NC_085140.1:256345631-256645631 GCF_024139115.2 Armigeres subalbatus
TGCCTATACATGCATTCGTCATGATGAGATTTACTTTTTCGAAATTTGTTGTAGAGCTTCTTCTTAGTCTTCATTAGCTGTATTGTATCGAAATCAAACCATTCTGGGTACCTAGCACTTCCTGGCTTATTACTAATAATGCGACAGTGCTTCGAAAAAATTTCATATACGATAGCGTAAAATGTCAGTACGTTAAAATCAACAGCGTTACTCACATGATGAAAATCACTACCTAATAAATCAAACATCTCGAAGCAGCACAGGAAGCTTACCATGGAATCGATCATAGGTTTCATTATTTGTGAGTCGAAGCAATCATTCTCAATGAAAATGTCACTCCATTCTACGGCTAATAGCTCTTGCATGACAGCAGTGTGATCACACCGCTGCAAGTCCAGTCGCGTGCGTGTTGGCTGATCGATTGTTGAGTCCTCGTCGTAAATGAGCTTGTTGTAGTTAACGGTGAGCATCATCGCATTGTGGTGCATTTCATTTTGAACTAAAGGTTCACACAGCTCAGTTTGAACGCACTCCTCGTCGTTAGTGAAAATAAGATCGAGAAAGCGATTGTTTTGATTCGGTATTCCACACACTTGCATCAAACCACTGGAAGACATTTCGTCAACAGTGATGGATTCCTCCGGTGTGCGAACTTGTAGAGGTAAGAGATGAAGATCATTTTCATTTTCACGGTACCAAGTAGTGTTTTTCAAATTGAAATCGCCAACAACGATGAATTTGCTTTCAGGACTCGCTACTTCAACCATGCTGCGAACGCTCTCGGTATACGATCTATACCGTGCCAGACTTGCGTCGGGAGGTAAGTAAATACAGCACAAAAATAAATCAATATCTCCAATTGATATTTTCACTGTGGCTTCTTCATTGCAGATTGATTCTTTGACGATGGAGCTAGCGAGCGAGGCTTTCACGGCAATAAGAACACCGCCGCCAGAGGATTTATCCGCATTTGACAACGTACGATCGCAACGGTATGTAACGTATGATTCATGAAATATCATTTGATTCGTAATTAAGAGATCCAAATTGGTTTCACAGAAAACATAAATATCATAGTCATGTTCGAGGGACGACAAGAACACTGACTGCAATCGATTAGCACCGCGGATGCTGTTCATGTTTTGGTAATAGATACGCAACTCTTCATAGGAGCGAGTCTGATTTGCTTTATTCGTTCCAGAAAAAGAAACGAACGTAGAGGAGGTGGGAGAATTTGAGAACGTTGGCGGAGAAACGATGACGGGTCCGTGCAAATTGAGACTAGGGCTCGAAACGAAAGACCTCAGGGCGTGTGGAACGAGCAAATTCGAACTCTCGGAAATATATACCCTTTTGCCACGACGTGGCCAGCAGTGCCTTTTCTCTTAAATCCATTTGTACACCGACCTTGAAGGAAACGAAGGACAATTCCTCAAGTTTTCGACCCTTAGAATGAGCTTAACCGCTTGTACCTCCGACTCCAGTTTCCAAATTTCGCTTTACCAATTGTGAAATGTCATCTGTAGTAGCACTGGGGTCAAATTGTGAGAGATACAACCAACATTTTTGCTCGCGTCGAGCCAAGGTACGACGAAGCTTTGATCATCCTCTTTGCTCCCTATCTGCTCTTTTCGTATAGTTTGCGGTTTTTCGAATTGCTACCATCAATTCTATTCCTTTTAGCCAGCTGCGAATCGAAACTGAATTCTCCTACACGTTTTGGAGTGCAGGGGTGTCAGGCTAAGTATAGAATTGATTTTCGCTGTGTTTTGTTTGATTTCGGTTCGCAGTTCTTCTAACACTTTGTTCTGCTGCACCTCGAGGTGTAGCATAGCCTCATTGGTCGATGCAATTGCCTGACGAAAGTTTGCATTTTGCATCATTTTCGTACAGGACAAACACATCCAGAAAAGTTGTGAGTTTGTCTGGATGAGAATACGGGTCTCTGCACACAGATGTACGCAACCGATATGAAATGTTGACTTACAAAAACCACCACATACAATTTCATCTTCCACAACGAGATCGTTGCTGCAGGCAAAACAAATGGAAGCCATTGTTGGTATCAGTCAGTGTTCACTATTTTTTTTTAAGTGGCAAATCGCACCAATCACTTCGATAACTTGAATGAACTCCAGAATATACAAATTCACGTAAGTGTTCTGCGTCGATACGGGCAATCGAAGAATATGAATTATGCTATAATACTGTGTAATTTACCGAAAAAAACTGGGACACACCGAAGCGCGTTCAAAACCAGACGAAGAGTTTCGATTATGACATACTGGCCAATCCAAATGTCATGTCCTACTATTCGTATTATTTATATAACACGCAACTACATAATGTCCCTAGTAACATTTTGGTTTTATACTGGTTTTATAGAACTCTTGAAAGGTAAATAATTGTTTTCAAAACCAAAAATGTTACTTGGGGCGGCTCAGCACCTACATATAACTGATTACATTTCAATTTATTGTTTTCCAGATATTTTCAAATCAGAAACTGTTATTATTTTGAACAGTTTGACCAGGTGTGTGAGGGGTTTAGGCAGGTGGGTCGAGGGGTTTAATACTTGGTGTATGTGTGTTTTGGGGTGTTTGTCGGGGAGCAGGTTTGTGGCTTGTCAGAGTTCGATATTTTATATGGGAGTCGGTCGCTGCTGCTATTCTTCTGAACACAGGTATACCTGTAACTTGTGTGAAGCTTATCGTTTACTCATATAGGGTAACCACAGCTTCTATCGGCACCATGAACATTTTATTGTCATATCTACACAAATAAGTTTTTTTTAATACATTTTAAATTATAATTTGTTTATTCTAGAATTTAAGGAACTGATTCAAACCGACCTCATATGCAGTTACTTTTTTGAACGGATATGATGGATCGTATAAGCCTGTTGACAACATCTGTCGCTAAAAACAAAAGATAAAAAATATCGGTCGCTTCTTTTAATACATTCCTGGTGTTCTATCGAAAAGCAGAAATATTTCGTTTAACTATTTCCAGGCTATTTGGTTAAAGATCTTATTATAATTTTTCAGTTTTAAATCCATAAATCTTTTTACATTTTTCCACAACATCTGTAAACTTTCTTTACAGTCAAACCTCCATGAGTCGATGTTCTATGACTCGATATCGGCTCATGGAAGCAAATTATTACATACTGAAAAATAATAACAAACAAAGAGCTTTCCAAGTATTTTCTATTCCACATCTCGATATGTCCATGAGTCGATGGTCCCTTCAATATCGCCTCATTAAGGTTTGACTGTATTCGTATAACTCACATTGCTTTTTTTTCTAATAATTAGAGTAAAACTAAAAAGAACGTCCGGTTTCAAGCATTCTTATCTATTTTGTATTTATAAATTCTTTGGATAGTTCGTTATTATAAATGATGACGCACGTTAGCATTAAAATCTTGATCAAAATTATTAAAAGCATGTTTTTTATCCTTTTAAGGTTGCATGGATCGCATCACTTACCAAGGTGAATCCTGATCTGTGCAACTACTTACCCCATCCAACTAGCATAAATCCCTCCTGTGACAACTGTGGAGATGCAGAGGTGATCTCGGTCTCTAGTAACAACAGATGTCACACCAACTATTCCTTCCCATCCCAGATGACCGTAAGGACGTGGCCGGCGCCGTTATTGATCCATTAATCAATGAGCTCTCGATCTGTGCACATTGAGGTTGGAGAGCTAATCCCAAGCCCCAACTGTTGGTTCCCTGTGCAATTTCGAATGCTCTAGGGTTCCTCCTGGAAACCCTCTTCCAGAAATTACTTCCTTAATGTCCCCCGGGAATTGTTTCTACAGTTCCTGCAGGGATTCTTCCTGGAGATCCTTCAGGATTTTTTTAGGGATTCTTCCAAGCATCTCTTCGGAAATTCTTCTTCGTATCTTTTAGGAATTTTTACGGGAATCTTTCCGAAAATTCTTCTTGTAGCTCCTTCAGAAATTACTCTTGGAGTTTCCTCAGGAATTCCAAATATTTCTCCTTTGATTTTCAGGAGCTCTTTCAGGAATTGCTTCTGAAGTTCTTTCAGGAATTTTTCTTGAAGTTCCTTTTTGGAGTTCCTCCAACAATTCATCCCGGATTTGATCCAGTAATTCCTCGTGGAGCTCCTTATGGAGTTTCTTCAAAAGTTCATCTTTGAGTCTCTCCAGAAACTTACCTTGGAGTTACTCCAGGAATTCTTGGAATAATTCACGCCTGTTGAGGCATTCCACGGGGGCATGTCAGTCGATCCTGAGCGACCATTTCGAAAATATTTGAAACTCTGCACAGTTTTTCAATTTCATCTAAATCGTCATTTTTCGATATCAAATTTTCATATTGAGTCACGACTAACTTTTCAAAAGGGTGTATGTGAAAATGGTTCAAAAATATTTAAAAAGCTGCACAGCAAAAACGGAATGTTCGATTGTTATGATTTTTTCAGCAAAGTTAGACAACTAAATGGTGATTCTTAAGAAAATGTGCACAGTAAAAAAAATTTTTTTGCCTTTAAAAATATCATTTTGTCACAAAACTCAAATATCTCAAAACCCTATCTTTTTCGAACGTAATTTTTTTAGGGAAAACGGTCCATTATATTAGCTATCTACCATAAAAATTTGGTGATGGTAAACTAATAAACAAAAAGTTATGACATTTCAAACATTTCACAATTTTCACATTTAGTAAAAAAATTTTTTCTGTGTAAGTTATTTCGAGAATTGCAGTTTGATGCAGATTTTATTGTTAAGGGACGTGATTTAAACAAGTTGTTTTCATGATATTTTGATTTAATTATTCATAGCATCTATAAGAAACTTAGACACGATCCAGTGTTGTGATCAAAAGTATTGATAGTGTCATAATTTTCATTGCACGTGACTGGCGAAAAATTCTTTTAATAGTGTTGAAACCTGTTGATAATAACGTTGATAGAAACATATCAGAAATGTTATTTTGAAGACAAAAGCTGCAAAATCAAAGATTTATATACACGTGTACGTCTATAGATTACCTGCAAAAATATACCTCTTAGAGAATAGACTTTATGATCGGAGGAAACGGGTATCTTCAACAACAACAAATACATGATAGGTACATACCATGACAATGTTTCACGAAAAAGCAAAAAATTACTACTACTAAGGTTGTTAAAGATCTTATAGTAATTTTTTCTTCAGTCAAGCAAATGACACCAAACTAGTCAGTAAAACTTAAAAGTGATTTTGTTTATTGAAATATTACGAACAACATGAGTAGCCGCTTTCTCAACTGTTGTAGGCCGTTTGATGGAAAAAAGTGTTCAAAAGAGTTACGAAATCTCACCGAAAGCACCATAGATAAACTGAAAGGGACTGGTTATGCTCCAATGTCCACATTGAATACAAATTTACGCATTTGCACGTCCTGCCGTCTAAACGTTGACAAAGCAATCTGTATATCATCGGTTGAGCAGAGCGCAGGAAGTTCGAAAACGACAGCAACTGAGGAATTGCCAGATGTATCGACAACAACTGAGGAATTACCAGAAGTATTAAGTGCTGAGAGCCTTGCCACCGTACCATCAGCGAAATCTGTTTCAACAAATCAATCGGAAGATGAGTGTATCCAAAAGGTCAACATCGAACGCTTTATCGAGGGCATAGCTGGGATAAAAGTGACTCTGATTAAATGGAGTAAGATGGACTACGTTTATTACCCGGAGAAAAATACCGTGAAATAAACGAAGCTGTACGAAGAAACCTCTTCAAATTAGGACCTGATGATGTGGAAAATACAGATTACGATGAGGTAATTATAAATATGAAGGAAAGGTTCTCGAATGCAGCCACGACAAGGAAAGAAAAATTATTGATTTTGTCGATGCTGCCAAGTTCGTGGTCTATTCAGGATGCCATTGATGAGTTCAAAACCAATAGAAATACAGTAAAAGAGGCAAAACAATTGAAGAATAACTGTCTTTCAACCAAAAATACTAGGTCTAGTACTGCATTAACAGATGAGACAAAAGAAATAGTAGTTCAATATTTTGAAGATGATGAAGTAAGTCGAGCTATGCATGGTCAAAAGATTATGTATCAGTAAAAAGATGGAAAGCGTCAAGCAATCCATAAACGATTAATGATGACGACTTTGAAAGAAGCGTACACACGCTTCAAGGAAATTCATGATAATATTAAAATAGGTTTTTCCTCATTTGCAAGCCTTCGGCCAAGCCAATGTAAGCTTCTTTCCAATTCAGGAACACATAATGTGTGTGTGCACAACCCATGAGAATATTAATCTTATTTTACATAGTTTGAAAAGAATCAATTTAACAAAGGATATTAAAATGTTAACTGGTAGTCTTTTGTGTGAAAATACAACATCAAATTGCTATCTACGATCTTGTTCGGATTGTCCAGATTCTTCATCATTGGAAAATACTTTATTCGCTGAGTTTGAAGAAAAATATATTGATCAGTTATCATTTGAGCAATGGGTGACCACGGATAGGTGTGACATAGAAACTATTGTAAAACCTGTAGATGAGTTTGTGTCATATTTTTGCTTGAAATTAGAAAGTTTAATCCCTCACGATTTCATTAAAACAGAACAATCCAGCTTTTTAAAAATACGAAAAATACATTACAAAATGGTGAATTTTAGTCATTTGTGATTTTCTGAAAATTACAGCTTTGTATTGCAAGATGAAGTGCAGTCCCATCACTGGAACGTACAACAAGCTACAATTCATCCATTCGTTATTTATTTTAATGGAAGTACGCAAATTGAACACTTAAGTTTTATTATAATTTCCGAAGATTTAAGACACGATTCAGTATCCGTAAACTTGTTCATTGAAAATGATTAACTTTTACGCGTTGATAAGCATAAAGAAGTCAAAAAGATATATTTCATGTCTGATGGAGCAGCGTCGCAGTTCAAAAATCGTAAGAATTTTTCGAGCCTATGTCAATTTAAATCAATGTACGGAATTGATGCAGAATGGCATTTTTTGCTACATCACATGGCAAAGGTCCTTGTGATGCTATTGGAGGAACAATAAAGCGCATGGCCACAAGAGCAAGTTTAGCCAAAGAACGTGAGCATCCAATTAAAACTGCGAAAGAACTTTTGATTGGGCAAATCGTAGAAAAGAAAAGATTTAACCAAATTATCATTTTGTTTTACTACTACTGAAGAGTACGAAATAAAGGCTTCAGAGCTCAGCGAGCAATTTAATAACGCGAAAACGATCCAAGGAACCCAAAAATTTCACTGTTTCATTCCATTGTCGGAAAATAAAATTAAAGCAAAACTATACTCAAACTGTGCTGATAATAATTCAAAAGTGTTCGATATTTTAAAAATTTGAATAAAAATAAATAAAAATAAGTATTAATAAACTGTTTTCATGATATCATAACCCATACCAAAATTCAAACCCAAAACTCTTAGAGTTTCTATAACAACATTGTGTAACTGCCACATTTAATTTAATACTTAGGATAATATTAATTCATTTTATTTATTTATACATATAATATTTATACATATAATATACATAATATCGATGAATACATAAATATGGAATATCATACAAACAACTTGTTTAACTCACGCAAGGCCCTTAACAATAAAATCAGCATCAAATCAGTGATTCTTGAAAAAAAAATACACGGAAATTTTTTTGTTTACTATATGTGAAAATTGTGAAATGTTTGAAATGTCATAACTTTTTGTTTATTAGTTTACCATCACCAATTTTTATGGTAGATAGCTAATATAATGGACCGTTTTCCCTAAAAAATACGTTCGAAAAAAGATAGGGTTTTGAGATATTTGAGTTTTTGTGACAAAATGATATTTTTAAAGGCAAAAAAATTTTTTTACTGTGCACATTTTCTTAAGAATCACCATTTAGTTGTCTAACTTTGCTGAAAAAATCATAACAATCGAACATTCCGTTTTGCTGTGCAGCTTTTTAAATATTTTTGAACCATTTTCACATACACCCTTTTGAAAAGTTAGTCGTGACTCAATAAGAAGATTTGACATCGAAAAATGACGATTTAGATGAAATTGAAAAACTGTGCAAAGTTTCAACTCAATAGAAAATCATGAATTAAAAATTTTCTTAAATTTTGATGCTGTTGCTTGGAATTGCTCTGTTGGGATTCAGAATTATTTCCTGGGAGAATTCAGAATGAATTCCTGTAGGAATCCAGAAAGATTTTTTTCAAATGAAGTTTCCTGGGAAAAATCAGAAAGAATTCCTGGGAATATTCAGAATGAATTCCTGGGGGAATTCAAACTAAGTTCTTGGGGGAACTTAGAATAAATTCCTGGAAGGATTTAGAATGAATTCTTGGGGGGATTTAGAATGAATTCCTGAAGGAATTCCTGAAGGAATTCCTGAAGGAATTCCTGAGCGAACTCAGAATGAATTTCTAGAGGATTTCTGGATGAATGTCTAGAGCGCAGAGGAGTCTCGAACCTTCATAGAAACATTTCTTGTCTTCAGAAACCGCCACATGCCAAATTCGGTTTCATTTGCTTGATTAGTTCTCGAGTTATGCAGAAATTTGTGTTTCATTTGTATAAGAGCCCCCCCCTCCTTTTCTAGAGTGGGGACGGGTCTTGAATTATCTTAAGAACCTTCTCCGGCCCGATAAACCTCTGCATACAAATTTTCACGCCGACCGGTTTAGTAGTTTCCAAGTCTATAAGGGTCAGACAGACAGAAATTCATTTTTATGTATGTAGAAAAGATTATAATTGTTTTCACAAAATTTTGTAAAATTCTCTTCAGATGATCTAAACGTGTTTGGATATGGTGGATTGTTTGTTGGATGTTCGATCTGCACTTCCACAGTTATTAACTGCAAGGTTTCTAAGCCAAATTACCATTTAAGCATTCATATATCATGAGGCTAGGTCTTGCAGCGTAATGTTATTACCGGAATAAACAATTATTTTTCAATATCCATTAGGTTTTTTTATTTTGCAATGCAATGCAAAATTAAAAAGCATGATGAACTAATTTTGTACCTACTTTCCACAATTTCAATCATAATAAACGATTGTACGTATTCACTTTTTTGTCGGTTGTTTGCTATCATATTGTACTTATTCGAAAATTGTTCTGTTCTGCTAAAGAAAGATCCATAAACGTATAGGTGAGGTACTGAACTAAAAACAATGCCGCTGCTAATTCCCCCATTGGCTTCAGGAAATTACATTGTTCATCATCTATTTCACTGGTTTCCTTTGCGAAAAAGCGATGTTTAGATGAAACTTCGAGAAAATTAGTTTGTTCAAGAAGGCGAGCGTTACAATGCGTTACGCTTAAAAGTATACATCACTGAAAATCTCAGAACGTACACACTAAGTTTTTGTCGAAATTTTGAATTTAAAACGCAGGTATCTTCTCATTGATGCATGCCAATCGAAGGAAGAATATTTTCATTTCAGAAAATGGCAAACTTTACTGATCTATTAATAACCGAAGCTCATTTCGAATTTCTATTTCATAAATAATAGATATAAGCATATATTAAGATGCACTTCCTCTAGGGGTTCAAAATAGGACAGTTACCCTATCACGCAAAAATTGGCAATAATAAAAGATTATAATGAATTTTTTGTCGGTTGTTTGCTATTGTACAAAGTAGTACAAATTGGCAATATTCAAACCGCCGCCCCCTTTCGTCACCATCTTCGCATTGAACATCTAAAATCGTCATATTTTTAGAAACGCGTTAGGTTTTGTTTTGGAAGCATCCTGGATTGAATTTGCCGGAATTCTAGTTTCCGAATATTCTTTGAAATCATAATATAATCCTTAGATTTTCATGCCTGAAGTATGATTCATAAAAACGTTTCTTCTGTTCCATATAATTTTGCATACAAGCAGTGTGGTACGACTTGCATGCAACATGCTGGATGGCCACATACAGACTGCAAAACGCGTGGAACGGCACTATCCGGCTGGTTCTCAGTTCCCGTTACTTGAAAACGTAATTTGTCTTCACTAGTCGATTCTTGACATCCCACAGATTATTCTGTAAAAAAAAAATCAAGAGATTTGGTTGAAAACCGGCTGAGAGCTGGGTGCTCAAAGTTTCCGTTTCACCTTTTTTTTGCGAGCTTGGTACTTTACGTTACAAATCTTGGCTCGGTGCTTGTAGTGTTGTAAAGAAAGTATTATAACCCCACTTCGCCTTATACCGACCAAATTCGTTCATTCTAAGACAGCATTGCCTTCTTTCAGCGCATTGCCTTCGCCTGAAAATTAAATTAAATTAAATTCCTGTGAAATTAAATTCGTGAAAATTGCATTCGGGTGAATTGGTTTTCGGGGAATTGTCGTACAATCTAAGAAAACCATTTCCATTCGACCAAATGTCATTCGCCTAAATGTCAACGAAATATCCCAAAACCGAGTACAATGAAGTATTGGCAATATATTGTTGTTACTCGACTGTAGTATTGAGCTTATTTTAATTTATTTTGGGTGATTTTTGGCTCCGCAGAGTTGAAGGGAATTGAAAACTATGTGAATAGTGCGAAGCCGAAAATCTCCCAAAATAAGTATTGGCAGAATAACATTGATATCATTGGTTTTTGAGCTTATGCCAAAAAAATAGAATAGAGAGTGCAGTCAAGCCTTCATTAGTCGATGTTCCATGACTCGATATCGACTCATGGAAGCATATTATGTCATATTAAAACATATTTTCTGGGGTACTGTGATGGTCCGTTCATAGAGCTTTCCAAGAATTTTCTATTCCACTTCTCGATATCCCCATGAGTCGATGGTCCCTTAAATATCGACTCATGGAGGTTTGACTATATTTCACCATCAGTACCTAATATTATGCTATTTCTACAGGTTTTCAATTTTTTCTATAGTACACTCCGTAATCGCTTCCGTAATCGCTTCTAGTACTAATCCGTAATCGCTTCCGCTGCTGATTGTACTTCCTCACGTCTATGAAATTCCTCCAATCAGTTCAACCATGTACCTATCTGGTAGATTATTTAATCTAATTCGACCAAAACTCTTCACCTAAACGACTTCGAATTGGCTGATGACGTTGCACTCCTCGCACAACGGCACTCTGATATGCAGAGTAAGCTCAACGACCTTGCCGAGCGCTCCTCTTTGGCAGGTTAAGTCATCAACGTCAACAAACTAAATCGTTGGATGTAAACACGGTGACTCCTTCCAGTTTCACAGTAGCTGGACAACCTGTGGAGAATGTTGAAAGCTTCCAATATCTTGGTAGCCAAATGGCGTCAGACGGCGGTACCAAGATCGACATAGGCGCGCAGATCAAGAAAGCAAGGGCTGCCTTTGCGAGTTTAAGAAATTTCTGGAAAACAGGCAGATAAGTGAACGCACCAAAATACGAATTTTCCACTCAAACGTGAAATATGTGCTGTTGTATGCTAGCGAAACATGGTGTGTATCAGTGGAGAACACTCGACGGCTGCAGGTGTTCATTAACAGATGCCTGCGGTATATAATTCGGGCTTGGTGGCCTCACAACTGATTCTCCAACAACGAGCTCCATCGTCGTTGTCACCAGATGCCGATAGCAACAGAAATTCGGAATTGGAAGTGGGGCTGGGTCGGCCACACTCTACGTAGGGGCGGAAACGAAATCTGTAAACAACCATTAGACTGGAACCCAGCGGGATATCGCAGCAGAGTCAGACCCAGAGGCTCATGGCGGCGGAGCCTCAATAAAGAAATAAAAGAAGTCGACCGAAATCTAACTTGGCAACAAGTTTAAGCGATAGCCGGGCAACGCTCAGGATGGAGATCTTTCAAGTCGGGTCTTTGCACCACCGGAGGTGTACAGGATCCGCAAGTAAGTAAAAAAAATCTATTGACTATTATGCATTTTTCAAAATTACCTATTCGATTAATTTCCATTCGACTAAATGTCCATTCGGCCAAATGTATCTTCGACCAAATGTTCTTTCGACTAAATGTCACTCGACTAAATGCCATTTGACGAAACGTCATTCGACAAACTGTCCCAAAGCCGTATATTGTAAGTAAATATCAGGTGGAAAGATTTCTCGCCTACTGCAACTGCGAGCTGTCAATCGAGCTCAAACTCCGGGTCAGTGAGTAACTATCCTGTCGCGTCTTTCACCGGCATCCTCGGATTTGTCTTTACAGAGACACTATAAGAGGAGGCAATTATCGCCTTACTCCCTTTCGTCAACCAGGAAGTCCAATCACGCTCGCTTGTCCCGTGTGTAGCAGCTTTTGACTTCCTTTTCTAAAGCCGAATGCCGTCATCGAGACTCGTATTTGACTGTTCTGGTTTTTGGTCCTGAATCGTCCACCATCAGTTGCATAGATGCATCACTATTGCATCATTATTGTTCCTCCAATAGCATCACAAGGACCTTTGCCATGTGATGTAGCAAAAAAATGCCATTCTGCATCAATTCCGTACATTGATTTAAATTGACATAGGCTCGAAAAATTCTTACGATTTTTGTACTGCGACGCTGCTCCATCAGACATGAAATATATCTTTTTGACTTCTTTATGCTTATCAACGCGTAAAAAGTTAATCATTTTTTCAATGAACAAGTTTACGGATACTGAATCGTGTCTTAAATCTTCGGAAATTATAATAAAACTTAAGTGTTCAATTTGCGTACTTCCATTAAAATAAATAACGAATGGATGAATTGTAGCTTGTTGTACGTTCCAGTGATGGGACTGCACTTCATCTTGCAATACAAAGCTGTAATTTTCAGAAAAATCACAAATGACTAAAAATTCACCATTTTGTAATGTATTTTTGTATTTTTTAAAAAGCTGGATTGTTCTGTTTTAATGAAATCGTGAGGGATTAAACTTTCTAATTTCAAGCAAAAATATGACACAAACTCATCTACAGGTTTTACAATAGTTTCTATGTCACACCTATCCGTGGTCACCCATTGCTCAAATGATAACTGATCAATATATTTTTCTTCAAACTCAGCGAATAAAGTATTTTCCAATGATGAAGAATCTGGACAATCCGAACAAGATCGTAGATAGCAATTTGATGTTGTATTTTCACACAAAAGACTACCAGTTAACATTTTAATATCCTTTGTTAAATTGATTCTTTTCAAACTATGTAAAATAAGATTAATATTCTCATGGGTTGTGCACACACACATTATGTGTTCCTGAATTGGAAAGAAGCTTACATTGGCTTGGCTGAAGGCTTGCAAATGAGGAAAAACCTATTTTAATATTATCGTGAATTTCCTTGAAGCGTGTGTACGCTTCTTTCAAAGTCGTCATCATTAATCGTTTATGGATTGCTTGACGCTTTCCATCTTTTTACTGATACATAATCTTTTTGACCAGGCATAGCTCGACTTACTTCATCATCTTCAAAATATTGAACTACTATTTCTTTTGTCTCATCTGTTAATGCAGTACTAGACCTAGTATTTTTGGTTGAAAGACAGTTATTCTTCAATTGTTTTGCCTCTTTTACTGTATTTCTATTGGTTTTGAACTCATCAATGGCATCCTGAATAGACCACGAACTTGGCAGCATCGACAAAATCAATAATTTTTCTTTCCTTGTCGTGGCTGCATTCGAGAACCTTTCCTTCATATTTATAATTACCTCATCGTAGTCTGTATTTTCCACATCATCAGGTCCTAATTTGAAGAGGTTTCTTCGTACAGCTTCGTTTATTTCACGGTATTTTTTCTCCGGGTAATAAACGTAGTCCATCTTACTCCATTTAATCGGAGTCACTTTTATCCCAGCTATGCCCTCGATAAAGCGTTCGATGTTGACCTTTTGGATACACTCATCTTCCGATTGATTTGTTGAAACAGATTTCGCTGATGGTACGGTGGCAAGGCTCTCAGCACTTAATACTTCTGGTAATTCCTCAGTTGTTGTCGATACATCTGGCAATTTCCTCCCGATCATAAAGTCTATTCTCTAAGAGGTATATTTTTTGCAGGTAAACTATAGACGTACACGTGTATATAAATCTTTGATTTTGCAGCTTTTGTCTTAAAAATAACATTTCTGATATGTTTCTATCAACGTTATTATCAACAGGTTTCAACACTATTAAAAGAATTTTTCGCCAGTCACGTGCAATGAAAATTATGACACTATCAATACTTTTGATCACAACACTGGATCGTGTCTAAGTTTCTTATAGATGCTATGAATAATTAAATCAAAATATCATGAAAACAACTTGTTTAAATCACGTCCCTTAACAATAAAATCTGCATCAAACTGCAATTCTCGAAATAACTTACACAGAAAAAAAATTTGTGAAAATTGTGAAATGTTTGAAATGTCATAACTTTTTTGTTTATTAGTTTACCATCACCAAATTTTTATGGTAGATAGCTAATATAATGGACCGTTTTCCCTAAAAAATTACGTTCGAAAAAGATAGGGTTTTGAGATATTTGAGTTTTGTGACAAAATGATATTTTTAAAGGCAAAAAAATTTTTTCACTGTGCACATTTTCTTAAGAATCACCATTTAGTTGTCTAACTTTGCTGAAAAAATCATAACAATCGAACATTCCGTTTTTGCTGTGCAGCTTTTTAAATATTTTTGAACCATTTTCACATACACCCTTTTGAAAAGTTAGTCGTGACTCAATATGAAGATTTGATATCGAAAAATGACGATTTAGATGAAATTGAAAAACTGTGCAGAGTTTCAAATATTTTCGAAATGGTCGCTCAGGATCGACTGACATGCCCCCGTGGAATGCCTCATCTGTAATGCTCTCTTTTCGCTAAGTGCGCAGCTCACTCAAGTCATTTTCGCTAGTTTAGAAAAAGGTTAACTCAATACGCAATCATTTTATTTAGCCACCGTGATGCGGCTGCCGTTCTTGGTATGAACTCCATGGAGGTGTATTCATATCCAGCTGCCAGACGCTGTTATAGCCGTGAGTAAGTCATGTTCGAATCTCATGTTAAAATTGAAAAATATTGTTTGTAAAAACTATGTTAACGAGTGTGCAAGTTAGAATGAGTAATAGAAGCGATAAAACATGTCAACAGTCTTAATGAGTTGGAAAGTATATTAATTAAAGTGTGTAAAAAGGACACCAAATTTTTTTCACCCAAACATCTGGATGTGACAGCTCTGATGTTACACGCTGCTCTGAAGAATAGATGAGGCCAGTAGAAAGTGTGGAGAATGTCGTTCAAATAGCTGAAGTGTGTCGGCGGAACGAGGAAAGAATATTTCCTCGCTATTTATTAATTTTTTAGTGCCTTCGATGATGGAATGACAGCCGGAGTAGGAGGAGATGATGGCGAAATTCAATTACAAGTGAAAATTGCTGGCATTTTCTTTTCTCTTTCTCTTTTAGAACGATTTTAATACAAGACTTAAGAATAGGTTAATGCTGGAAGTGGAATGTAGCTTTTTTCACAACCAGCAGACGTAGTAAAGTTGCTGAATACAATCGTTCGGAATTGGATTGTTGAAAATCTATTTCTTTGTTAAGGAAGCATACAATCAAAATACATTTTGAAAGGTATGTTAAAATTATGGATATTATTCGGAAATTTTAATAATTTACGATAAAAATAAAATAAAGAATGTCTTATTAATACGAACGTCGACAACTTTATGAACCATTCCAGCTCCTCATTTCCTTGTAGTGCAACCGCTTGCTCTGAGGCGCCTCTTCACTTGACGTAGGCAACGAGCTGTCGAAGTGTACCGCATCATATGAAAGCTGACTTTGCTTTGATGGCGGAGGATCTTTTTATCGCTGATGTTATTAATTTTTCCATTATCATTTTGTGTCATCGCATAATGTTTCCTGGGTTTTCTCATAGATGAAAGATTTCCGGGAGTGCTCTTCACCAACAATGTGAAATCAGAATTTAATTCGATAGAACAGTTTCAAAACGATACCTAGACGACGTACAGGATATATTCCTTCTTTTGTGCCAAAGAAGCACCCGCCGAGCTAACGACCGCGCTGCTCCATAAACACTCCATTTCCGGGATGTCGTCCCATTCATGAAACCGTCCGACAAAAGACTCTAACCCCGGAAGTCCGTGAACGCAAAACGTTGCTCCAAATGTCATTCGGCAGACGACAAAGGAAAATCCTTCCAATCAACGGAAAACACGTGACCGGCACCCGTGCTCCCCTCTTCCGTCCTGGTTCCTCCACAGAACGACATTGAAAGCGCCAAGCTATGTGATGTGGACCTGTGCCAGGATGTTGCCATTCAGATGGCAGTCGGTCGGCCATTATTGCAAAGTTCATTGGCACCTTTGTTATCTCCAGGTCTCGTGCACGAACACGTCGACACGAGTGCGGCCATCGTGCGCTCTGTTTGTGCTAACGATCTTCCCCCGTCACGCACGAGGGCAGGAGCCGCCGCTGCAGCTGGGTGAAGGGTTGACGGGCCAGATTTTGGGGGAGCGATTCAGAGGCGTTCCGTTCATTTATATTCCCCTGCGTTGGCATCTTTTTTGGCAAGGGAGGTAAACGACCCATCGAAAATATAGGAAGGCAGGCAAATGATGTCCCAGCAGTAGGAAGTAGGAAGTAATGAAGATATCGGGCCCCTATGGAATGGTGAACAGTTTGTTAAAATACTGTTGATTCAAGTGTCGATTAGCAAATTGCTGATAGGAGTAATTCAAAAAACTACGTTGTTGTTTGTAATTTTTGACGAGTTTACTAAAAATCTTCAAGATAACTTTTCTGTGTGTCCAGACAAAGGAGGAGCTGAAAACACACTTCTATCAAACAATCGTCCATCCATTCCGTTTTTTACATGTGTTCGTACTTTATGCAATTAATCCGATTAATTTAGTTTAAACTAAAGCAACAAAAAAAATACTGCTCACAATACAAATTTTACGCAAAATCGATTTCCGAGCATCCGAGATCAGGATCTTTAAAGTTGACAATTTTGTAACAAAAATGACTCCATTTACCATAAACATAGACAATTGGGTCATGTTCAAGCGATAAAACCTACTTTTTAATAGTGAACAATGAACATTAAAAACAAAACAAAAATTCGTTCCTCTTGTAGCTCTGACACCGCCTATGCCAATGCTCCTATTTCCTAGAACAAATTCTGAATGGAGCCATCTGCCCAGTTGTCATTTCATGATGAAGGCACTTCTCCGTGTGTACGTCTGCTGGGTACCCGCTCTGGAATGGCAGCACATTTTCAAGAGCATGTTTTGGATACATGATGCGATGCACAATATCCTATCAACTATCATGGGTGGTGGTGGACTGCGTTAAACCGAAACACGGTCACCGTATGGATCAGGGAGGGCTGGTGAAGCTGGCGCTGCATTCGAAATACAATCCACTTCCGTCGTCATCGACGACGACGACGACGACGCTGTCTACGATGGGCAGACGATTACACCACGACGATGCTCTCCGGGTTCATTCGCATATTCTGGGGGCGTGCAATGGACGACGGCAATGTGGTGCATGGAAATGCGACGCAGCATCCTTGCTCACTTGCTCGATACACTTTCAAACGACGATAGATACGGGATGGCTGTGCAGAATTTCAATCGATATGTCCGCAGTCATTTCCCTTTTTGGTGAAATTGAGTGGTACTTCGTGCGAATGGGCCCCAAAGATGAAGATGATGTGGTTACCGAGCGGGAAAGCGGATCCGTCGTCTACGACTAGATAGATGCTGTCTGCGTAGACACTAAGCAAGGGGAATCGCATCCAATTTTCAGTAGCCAGCAAGTGAAGGCACTGAATTTGAATCTCGTATACAGACCCCATTCGATTTTGAGAACGCGATTTAGTTTTTTATATACACCCATTTCTTTTTTTTTTAATGTAAAATGTAAAAAAAAAGTTTTACGTGCAAAATATGAAAATTCATGGAAACAAAGTTTCATGATTTCTCGACGAATCATGGAGCAATGGAGCAATGGAGCAAAAATGGAGCAATATTGCAAAAAATCCGTGTAAAAACAGAATCGGGTGTACTAACAAATCGAGTGATTTCTGATTTTCCATAATACTCCACATGATTTCTACGTTGTGTTTAGATTCATACAACATCATTAGCTATGATGAATATGGATGCTAATAACTGCAACTACAATTGAGTGCAATTTTTAAAAGTCATTGCCGTAAATGCTAAAAGTGTTCAGCGAAACATCTGAAATAGAGCAGTTTTAAAAATGATTACATAAAAAGAGTACAGTATAAACCTATTCAAATATAAAATGTATTTCATGTCTTCTAAAGTGCGAACTCTTGAAGTTGGTGGACTTATTTTCGATCAAGATGAGTACATTTACGAACCTTGTATTCGATGGGTAAAAAAATATACGTCAGTTAAGGCGATTCTACGGTTTTGGGTCATTTGGCGGTATAGTCGAAATTTGTTTCCGTATTTGCTGTGTGCAGTGAGAAGTGAGATTTTTTTTTTTTTTATCTTTCGTTTATTTGGAAGGCTCATTTGCCGTGAAGCGTTACGGAGCCGAAATCAAATTTAACAATACATTTCTTGATTCTTATACATAGTGTTAGTTTTGGGGAACCGAAAGACTCGCGGTTTAGTCGAGGTTAGGGAATACAATAATACAGTAGGAAAGGAAAGGATTTTAGGGTGCTTAAGTAATTACTATGCTGATGTTCACAAAGTTGACATTCCTCGCATTTTTACATCTGTAACGGGACAAACAAACTTTTTTTGGGATACAACGACGAGAGGAAGACATACGGAAGGGATTAACGACAGACATGGAAATGTACAACAAGAGGAAGACATTCGATATGGGGTACGACAGACAAGGGAATGGGCAGACAATGATTACAGTTTTACATCAGCAACTTTCAAAAATTGGTGGACCAGGGACATGTACTCGAGATCAAGGCCCGACAACACTTCCCTAATAGGCTTTGGTTGTTTTCCTCGGACCCGGAGATGTTCAGTTAGCGCAGATCTGGGGCCACGATGCTCCTCGCACGCCCACACGACATGATCGATGTCCTGATAATCCTCGCCGCAAACACAGAGATTTCCTTCCGAGAGCCCCACTCTGAAAAGATGTGCATTTAGAGTGTAGTGATTGGACATTAGACGACACATGGTTCGAATGAAGTCTCGTCCCATATTCAATTTTTTGAACCATGGACGCTTCGATACCTGCTGGCGAATTGAATACAGCCAACTCCCCATTTGTCCATTTATGTTGCCAGCTGTTCAAGGTTTCCTGATGAACTAATGTGAAAAATTCATCGAAGGTGATTTTCCGATCGTAAATATCACCTTCCCCCACCTTAGCCAAAGAGTCCCCTTTCTCATTTCCCGGATCGAGCAATGAGAAGGGACCCAAGCCATGGTGATTGTGTAAGACCGTTGTGATAAGGCACTCGTAGCTTTCCGTATCCCATTTAGAAGATACGCTGAGTGCTTAACTGAGTTTCATTGACCGAACAGCCTCCAAGGAACTTAGACTGTCGGTGAAGATGAAAAAGTGGTCAGGAGGTAGGGATGCGATTTGCTCGAGTGAATAGTGTATAGCTGCTAGCTCAGCAGTATACACGGAACAAGGCTCTTTGAGCTTAAAGTAGGCGCTATGAAAAACGTTGAAAACACCGAAACCAGTGGAGTCATCAATTTTGGACCCGTCTGTAAAAAAGCTTCTCTCCTCACTGGCGTGCCCGTATTTGCTTGCAAATAATGGAGGTATGACCTCCGCACACAGAAAGTCTGGTATTCCATGAACCTCCTGCTTCATGGACAGATCAAAAGTAACAGAGGAACTGTAAGAGTCTAAGAAGTTAGCACGATTGGTATCTACCGAAGAAGGGCTTACCTCCAGCGTTATGTACCAGTGGTAAATACTCATGAATCGAGATTGAGGGTTTTGTTCGAGCAGCTTCTCGAAGTTATCAATGACCAATGGATTGAGAACCTCACAACGGATGAGGAACCGGAGCGATAATTCCGCGAAACGATCTGTTAGTGGCAGTACTCCCGCAAGTACTTCCAAGCTCATTGTATGTGTCGAATTCATACATCCTAACGCGATACGGAGACAGCGGTACTGAATCCTTTGAAGCTTCAGCATGTGTGTTTTAGCCGCGGACTGGAAGCAGAAACTACCGTATTCGAGGACCGACAAAATGGTTGTTCTATACAACGTCGGGATGCGCTCCCCACCATGTTCCGGTTATTGATCGCATGAAGTTGATCCGTTTCTGGCATTTTTGTGTCAGATACACAATGTGCTTCCCGAAGGTACATTTCGAGTCGAACCAGACCCCGAGGTATTTAGAAGATATGCTATGAGTGATTGTCTTACCCATCAGTTGGAGCGGGAACTTTGCCGGCTTATGTTTTTTTGAAAAGACAACCATCTCAGTTTTCTCCGGAGAGAATTCGATACCCAGCTTCGTAGCCCAAGTGGACAAATTGTCCAGAGTATCGTGCAACGGTCCTTGCAGAACAACCGATGTTGGCCCCGAAACGGACACAACACAATCATCTGCAAGCTGTCTCAACGAGCAATTTGGCATCAGACATCCATCAATGTCTCCGACGTAAACATTGTAAAGAAGGGTACTTAAACATGAGCCCTGGGGAGACCCATGTAGCTAATTCGTGAAGTTGCCGAGTCACCATGAGAAAAACTCATACGCTTCTCTGACAACAAATTGTACAAATAGTTGTTCAAAATTGGTGAAAGTCCACACTCGTGGAGTTTGTCAGATAAGACATCGACGCAAACTGAATCAAAAGCCCCTTAATGTCCAAAAACACTGAGCCCATTTGCTCTTTTAGCGAAAGTAAGCTGAATTTCTGAAGAAAGCAACGCAAGACAGTCGTTCGTTCCCTTGCCCTGCGGAAACCAAATTGTGTATCTGACAACAAACTATTCGATTCAACCCATTTGTCTAGCCGGAAGAGAATCATCTTCTCCAACAGCTTCCGAAGACATGACAGCATCGCGATGGGGCGATACGAGTTACAATCCGACGCGGGTTTTCCGGGCTTCTGGATGGCTATCACCCTCACTTCCTCCAATCATCCGGAACAATGTTGCACTCCAGTAACTGATTGAACAAGTTCAATAAGCGCCTCTTCGCGACGTCTGGGAGGTTTTTGAGCAAATTGAACCTGATTCTATCCATCCCTGGAGCGGAATTGTTACATGAAAGGAGAGCAAGCGAGAATTCAATCATCGAAAAGGACGATCCATATCATCCCTGTCTGCAAAAGCATCACGTAGCTCTTGCCTCACCGGTACCGAATCCGGACAAACTTTCTTTGCGAAGTCAAGTATCCACCGCGACGAGCTTTCACGATTTTCGTTTACGGACGACGCGTTGCGCATTCTTCTCCCGACGGTCCACAGAGTTTTCATTGAAGTCTCGCGCGATAAACCTTCAACAAAAGTGCGCCAATATCCGCGCTTCTTCACTTTGGCCAGTTTCTTGAACTGGATTTCGAGCGCGGTGTATCGTTTGTGAAGAACGATCGCCCCGTGTTTCGAAATTCTTTGAACGCGGCGGATTTCTCGCGATAAAGTTGCGTACACTGATGTCCCACCACGGACTGTAGGGTTTCCTACGAACCGAAGCTCCTGGCACCGGCCGACGTTGTGCCTGAAGAGCGCTTTCAAGAATCAACTGCGATAGAAACTTGTACTCTTCCCGCGGGGAAGTGCTTCTATCGACTGTATGCCATCGCTGATGGCGTCCGCATATTTGCCCCAATCGATGTGCTTCGTGAGGTCATATGAAAGATCGATGGAAGCAGATTGCTTATGTCCATTGGAAATCGAAACTTCGATCGGCAAATGATCACTACCATGGGGATCTTGGACCACCTTCCAAGTACAGTCCAACGATAATGAGCTCGAACAAATGGAAAGATCTAGACGGCTATCTCTTGCTGGAGGAGCCACTCGTGTAACTTCTCCTGTATTCAAAATTGACATATTGAAGTCGTCGCAGAGGTCGTATATCATTGATGAACGGTTGTCGTCGTACAGTTCCCCAGCCTGTTCCGTGGGGAGTTAAAATCTCCCAGGAGCAACCGTGGCTTGGGCATAACTGAGCAGATGTGCGAGAGATCTCTTCGAGATATCGCGGTGTTTGGAGGAAGATATATCGAGGCGATACTGTGGTATTTTCCGCGCATAGTCCCCTGACATGCGACAGCTTCGGTGCCAAACATTGGCGCAAGATCGACTCTATAGAAGGAGTGCTGTTTTTTGATCCCTAAAAGCACCCCTCCATATATATTTGCCCGATCGCGGTGGATTATGTTGAAATCAGGAAAATGAAGGTTCACATCTGGTGTTAGCATTGTTTCACATAAAGCAAAGCATTGTTATTTGTTAACTAAACATTTAAAAATGTCTAATTTTGGAAGAATACTTCGACAGTTCCACTGTAGAATCGAAATCATGTTACCCTTATTGACTAAGTTAGCCATCGAAGGATACAAATGACTCGAGGAGGGCATTTTCGAAGCCAGCTGCTTCAGGAGAGGAGTCAGAATAGGAAGAACAGTTTTGACCATGTTCTTCACGGGGTCGGAAGCATCAAAGAAGTTGAGGATGAGCTCCACGATGCCAGAAAGTGTGAACATTGGAGCGCTCGGGAGTTCTTCTGCTCGCTCTGTATGCTCTCTTTCTGGCTGAGAAATCGCAAAAATTGGGGCATCTGGGATTTTAGATGTTCCCGGAAGCGGTGGAAACTCTCGATCATCCCGATGTGAAACCACAAAAGTTGATCGTTTTTGAGTATTTCCTCCCGCTTTGAATTTGACCATGTTGGATTGGGGCTCTAGGCTTTTTCGAGGGTCGCTGGCTCTGTTTTATTCTCTTCCTCGTTGAGCCATTGAAAACAAAGGGAACCCCATTTCCAACCTCGGAGTCAGAGCTACCTTGATCGTCCAAAGGAAGAGACGAGTAGATGGTGTCAGAAACGAGTGGAGGAGCGGGCTTCCTCAACATTTCGGCGTAACTTCGCCGAGAACGTTGCTGAAGAGACCGCTTCTGGTGGATTCGCTGCTGTATGTACGTTGGGCAAGCTTCAAGAGCATAAGGAGGGCTTTCGTTACAATAGACACATTTCGGTGCCGTCTTGCACGCGCCCTCCACATGCTTCTCTCCGCATGATGCACAGCGAGGTTTATTGCAACAGTACTGAGCGGTGTGGCCCAGCTGCTTGCAATTAACACAATTCACCTTCGGTACATACAGCCGAACAGGTAGACGAAGTTTGCCAATCACTACGTAGTCTGGCAGTGCGGACCCGGAAAAAGTGACGCAGAAAGAGTCAGACGGGGAATAACTCCGCTTCTCTCCCTCCTGCGACACCGAACACATTTGTTTGCAATCCAGTATCGCAACAGGAGGCAAAGAAACGTTCTTGAAACGACCGAAACCTTGTTTCAAATCGTCGCATGTCATACTTCCCTCCGTCACCACCCCCACGATCTCACACACTGCTGACGGTAAATACACCCTATATTCGAGAGTGAAAAGCTCACAGGTGACAATCTCGTTGGCCTGTTTGCGATCACTGACCGTGACACGGAGTTTACTGAACCCAACCATGTCAATGGTCGTGACAGACGAAAATCGCTTTTCCAGATCTTTGCTAATCTGGCTGATATTCAAACGTTTGCCTTTGGGTCGAAAGAAAACAACATACGGCCCACTAGAGTCGTGAGGGTAGACCTTGGGACGGGGGCTCGTAGAGGAAATTTTAGCATTGCTGGTGTCCATTTCGTTTTGGTTTGGAACACCCGAATGCAACGAAACATCTGACATGGAATACGAAGTACCCCCGCCAACTTCGCCTTCGCGCATTGCGGACACGAAATGCGCCGCTGCAGCGAGGCACAATCTTTTTTAAAACTAAACAATTATCACAAGGGCAGAAAAAAAACACACACACAAACAAAATAATGATTTGGGACAGAGGGGAAGACGAGTAAAAAAGAGAGAAAAAACTATTCCAATAAGATGGAGAAGAGAGGGGAACAATAAGAGGGAGCTCAATTAAATACTTGCGTTCACACTGCTGTGTTGCCGGCTAACAGTTCTGGCAGCACACACTAGCTCGATGGACACTCGCCGGTGGTGCGGTCGAAGCGAACTACGCTATTGTTGGTGTTCTCGCCGCACCCAACACTGCAACTGGGTGGATGGATGGTGGCAGGACGGCAGCGTCTGTGTTGGTGGAGACGCACGATGGATGATGACTGTCGGCGTGGGACGATGATGCCTGCGCCTGCGATGGACGCCGAATAAACTGCAAAGTTTTGCGTAGTTGCAAAACCAACGAAATGGCTACTTAACTGCTACAGCTAAGCACCACTTCCACTCAAGCACTATGCTTCAAAACACTTTCGGAAAAAAACCACTACCTGTACTTCAGGAAAAAACCGAATGAGAAGCAGACCGTACGCGGACTTACAACCGTCTCGCACGGATGCTCGACGTGGAATGAGAGAAGTGAGATGGTTGAAGTAAGTAGAGGAAAGTGAAAATCGAGAAGTAAGTAAAAGTGAGTATAGAAATGTGAGATGTAAGCTTAGCTTAGCTTAGCTTAGACTGACTGTACATATCAATGGTTGCTACTCCGTGATTGATCAGAACTGGTGCAAATTGCACTACGATCCAAGTGAATAGTGGTTGGGATTTACCAAATATTCTCGAAGTGCACGTTTCAGCAGCTCGCAAATGTTGATCAATAACGGCGCCGGCCAAGTCCTTACAGTCAGTTGGGAAAGGGAGGGAATGTGAGTGTGTGGTAATTGTTGCTACTAGAGACCGAGAATACCTCTGCATCTCCACATTTACCACGGGAAGGAAGTAGTGTTAGTTGGGTGGGGTTATCAGTAACATAGATCGGGATTCACCATGGAAAGTGATGTGACCTATGAAACTTCTACACAGCAGTATTAGCATTTTCTTAATTTGTTCAATTGTTCATTCTTCGCGAGAATAAACAATCAATCGCTCAAAGTGAGCGATTGTTCATTTGAATTTCGGATTAGGCGCCCGCGTTATCATTTCATTAACGTAAGAAAAGTAAAAAAGAAACGGGATTAAAATTGAAAATAATTGATAGTTAGCGGAAAGCTAATGTTATTCAGCAACCCTTATTTTATCTCTATTTGACGTTAAGTAAGAATGTAAATTTACGTTCATTTTACATGTCGTTTATTTTGCATTACTTTCGCGCGCGTGTGTGTGTCACTTGCCATGACCAGTATACCGTAATCAGGATCTCACTGGTATTAATCCTGATGTGCCGGTTAGCACTCTTGTTGGGCTTGTGCGCTTTGAGCGGCACACGGTCGCTTCCCAGTCTACATAAAATCGCACATGGTGCAATACAAGATGCTAAATTGGAGACGATATACATACATGTTGTGTGGAAAAGTACCTCTATCGCCTGCACTTCAGCATCCTACACGACACCATATACGTTCATGTGTTGACTGGGTTTGATAGGGCCTGCTTATGGACACATGCAGCTTTTTGTAGAGGTTTAACAGAGCCCACTGTCAAACCCCACCACATCCTAGGCAGGCCCCCTAACTCGCAGTGGCCATGGGGAGGGGTCGTCAAGCCCTTGGACATAGTCCCTGCTGCCCCTAGTATAGAAATGTGAGATGTAAGGAGTAATTAGTGGGAAATGAGAAATTAGATGTTGGAAGTAAGTAGTAAGTAGTGAAAAGTGAGAAGTTAGAAGAGAGTAGTGAGAAAACCAGAGCAAGATGTGAGAAGTGAGAGATTTTGATTGGGAAGTGAGAACCAAGATGCTTAGAAGTATGTCGTGAGATATGAGACAGAAGAAAAATGGAAGAAAGGAAAAGGAAGAAGAAAAAAGGAAAACTAAAGAAAGAAGAAGGAAGAGGCGGGAGGGTGGGTAAGAAGGAATAATAAAGAAGGAAAAAGTAAGAAGTAATTAGATCTACACACGGTTCTGTCAACCGAACTACCAAATATGACCTTTTAGAAAATGTGCAATAACTGGTTATAACAGGCGAGAACACGAGATTAATAGCTTTGACAAGGAGATGCGTACACAATAACCAAATCAGTAAGGTCGTCTTCAGTGTCTCGAAATGGACTCGAATCGACGACTAAGTCGAGTCAAGTACGAGACACTGCAGACGACCTTACTGCTCAGGTCGAAATACGTATCTGTCAAGGTACAATCAAGTGGTGGAATTTAATGGGATAGTACAAACTCGTCTCATGACAAGTGAGGACATTCCACTAAAAAGCTCAAAATAATTTTCTTAACAACCAAAATCAATAAAAATGACTGTGAGAAATCAACAAGAGTTACGAATAATAACTTTTAAGAAAAAATAACTTAAGGCAATAAATCAAGTTCATATTGCGATCGGGCCAATTTTTAATAGGAAACAATAAGACAGAATTCTCCGTCGAATGCAATTTGTCGCAAGCAAATCGGTTAGCTTAAGTGCCCGAAAAATGAGTGAATCGGGCCGATTTTTAAAAGAAAAAAACGGGAACGTCGAATGCAAATCGCGTTAAGGTTAAGTGCCCGAAAAGTTAGTGAGCTTTTAGCACAGGTTTTGCGTATAAAAAATATATTTTGGGCATAACTTTTGAGCCCATAGTGCGATCGGGCAGATTTTCAATTGGAAACAACGGGACAGGATTTCCCGTCGAATGCAACCTATCGCGAGAAATTCGGTCAAGGTTAATTTCCCGAAAACTGAGAGAGTTTTTTTTGAGCACAGAAATACACACACAGACATCACCTCAATTCGACGAACCAAGTCGATCGGTATATGACAAGGAATCCGTGTCAAAAAGTCGATGGTCAAAAGGTCGAAGGAAAAAAGGTCGAAGGGACAAAAGGTGGAAAGACAAAAGGTCAAAAGGACAAAAGATTGAAGATCAGAAGGTTGAAGGAAAGGAAGGTTGGAAGAAATAACTAGGTCAAAAGGTCGACAAAACAAATAGTCGAATAGACAGAGATTGGAGGTTTCATTCTAATAATCATTGACTGTTCTTACGAGTTATGCCTTATATTTTATACAGATGCTATTCTTTAGAGTGTACCTAACCCTCTGATACCAAAATTTCTGTTCTCGTTCAAAATCACTATTTTGCTTTTAAAAACCGATCTGAACACATTTCAGACAAAAATTTAAAATCGCAATTTAATCAATCTATCGTTTCTAAAATTTTGTTTTTCTAGTTTAGAATTATTTTTTGACGAGATTTGAACAAGTATTGAACTTTATAATATTGATCGACATCAAAAACTGATTGAAATCTGAACAATAAAAAAAATTATCAAACTACATACTCCGTCTAAAGGCAGTCTTGGGCGGTTTCTAATAATAAAAATAAATTTAGTATATTCGTTTATATTTACTTCAAAACAAATTTTGCTCCCCTTGGAAAGTCTTTTGAGCACATAAAAACAAAATTATTATCATTACAAGATGTTATGTTAAGCTAATAATGTCACAAATAAACATAAATGTGCAAAAGAATGGTTGATTAATACTCGTCGTTTTGCCTCACTTTTCTATAATTTCGACCTCTTATCCCACCTCATCTTTGAACCCTTCGATCTTTTAACCTTCGACCTTTTGTCCTTCAACCATTAGTTCTATATTTCTTTTTTTGGACATTTCGTGCTTTCGACCTTTTGACTCAGATTTTTCTTTGTTTCGACTTTTTGTTCTTCATCCTTTTGACCATCGATGTTTTGTCTTCCGACCTTTTGACCTTCGTCCTTTTGTCCTACAACCTACACACTTTTCAAATGTTGATTTAGAACTATCGATTTTTTAATTGCTCGATGCTTTAAAAATTGTCCTTAAATTGGCCAAAGGATCGACTGAGACAATAAAACTAAATAAATTTAAACGTCATTTAAAAGCACTTATAGAATACTTATAGTGAACTCTCCCTTACTCGATATTGAAGGGACAATCGAGTTAGGGGGGTATCGAGTTAGGGAACACATTTATATTTGGCCGAATACCGTTTGGCCGAGTAGTTACAATTTGTTTCCTGAAGTTTGTTTGTTTGAAGTGAGAAGTTACTTATTAAAAGTGAATAGTGAACAGCGAGAACTGAGAAGGGAGAAGTTCGAAATAAGTACAGAGCAGTGAGAAGTGAGTACTGGAAAACGGAAGTAAGTTTTGAGTAATGAGATGTGTGCAGTAAAATGTGAGTAGTGAAAAGTGAAAAATGAGAAGTGAGAAGTCAGTGGTGAAAAGTAAGAAGTGATAGTTGTGAAGTGAGAAGTAGGATGTGAGTAGTGACACAAACATAAGCAAGGAGTAAGATGTTGAATAGTGAGAAGTAAGTGGAGAGATACAAGACAGAAAGAAGAAGGAAGGTGGAAGAAGGAAGAAGAAAATCGAAAGGTGGTTCTCTTTTAATTTCTTCCCTTTCACACTTCTCATTTCTCACTTTTTAATTCACACTTCGATTTTCTCTTCACTTCTTACTTTTGACTTTTCACTTCTCTCTATTTATTTATCACTTTTTATTTTTCACTTCTCACTTCTCACTTATAACTTTTTATATCACTTTTGACATCTCATTTCCCACTTATCACTTTTCACTTCTCATTTTTCACTTATTGCTTTTTACTTCTCACTATTCACTTCGCACTTCGAATTTTTCACTTCTAACTTCTCACTTCCCACTTCTCACTACTCTCACTTCCCACTTCTCACTACTCTCACTTCTTACTTCGCACTTCTCACTTCTTATATCTATCTTTTCCCTTTTCACTTACAACTTCCTTCATCTCACTTTTGACATCTCATTTCTCAGTTATCACTTTCCACTTCCTACTTTTCACTTTTTACTTTTCATTTCTCACTTTTCAATCATTACTTTTCACTTCTCACTATTCACTTCTCATTTCCCAGTTCCCACTACTCACTTCACACTTCGAATTTCTCACTTCTCACTTTGCTCTATATATTTCTCACTTTTCATTTTTCACTTTTCACTTAAAACTTCTTATATCTCACTTCTAACTTCTCATTTCTCACTTATCACTTCTAACTTCTAACTTTTCGCTTTTCACTTCTCATTACTCACTTCGCATTGATCACTTCCCCCGACTCACTTCTCATTTATTACTTCTTACTTCTCATTTCTTACTTCGTACTTCTCTTTCTCACTTACAATTCTTAACAATATCGTGCATGCAGCTGTTTCTGACAACATCGAGGTAGCGAGGTGGAAATGCATTGGAAAATTACTTCGACTTAAAGAATATTGAGTAAGGGAGATATCGACATACGGAGGGAACGCAGGATGACTAGACTAGACAAGGGACTTTGAATTTCATCGAGTAAGGGAAAATATCGAGTTACAGAACATCGAGTTAGGGAGAGTTCACTGTAAAATATATTTTACTTATGTATAAAAAGAAACCCGGGTAGACGATAATGGCTCATTAACAGTAAAACGTGATATTGATAACAAAACATGATATTAACTTGTTTGAAATAAGAGTAAAAATAACAAGCGAAAATAACAAATAATTGCTCCGAAATATAATAAAAATATCAGGTGTTGTCATTAACAAGAACTTATCAATATCTTGAGCTATTAGTTTGTTGTTGTTAATAGCAAAAACCCGATATTTTTATGATATTTCGGAGCAATTTTTTGTTATTTTCGCTTGTTAATCTTACTCTTATTTCAAACAAGTCATGTTTTGTTATCAATATCACGGTTTCTACCCGGGAACTTATTACATTAGTATAACAGTATAACATAACTAAACTAACAACTAAAATCTAGGGGTCTCCAGTAGCCTCGCTAGCAAAGACGTAGGATTGTAATTCCGGAGATGGATTCTCGGTCCGGTCTATGATGTTTTCGGGTGGGCAACATTCTTGACGCCCTGGGCATAGTGTATCCATTGTACTTCCCACGCAAGATTCATACTCATGCAATGGCGGGCATAGAAAAGCTTTCAATTAATAGCCAAAGAACGGAGACGAGCCAGCCTCGGGCTGAAAGTCTCCTTAATAAAGACACAAAAAAAAAAAAAAAAAAAAAAAATAGCCATAGAAATGCTAATAGAATACTAGGTTCCTGTTGGAATGTTGAGCCATTGAAGAAGAGAAGAAGAAACCAAAATGAAACTAAACTTTTCTATATCTAGAAAAAAGGATAAAAGAAGAGAGAAAAAGGAAGAAGAAACAAAGAAGAGTAAACGTAGAAAGAATGAACATGAAAAAAGGAAGAAGAAGAAAGCGTAAGAGAAAAAAAAAAGAAGTTAGAAGTGTAGCAGCAAGATGGAAGAAGGAAGGAAGAATGATGGATTAATTACTCAATTTTTAATTCTCACACACCACATTTCACATCTGCACTCATTACTATTCACTTGTTATATCATTTTTCACATCTCACGGTCTAAAATTCGGCGGGAGCTGCGGTCCTCGTGATTCTGTTCGAAAAAAACGCTGTTTTCGGCGTCACGCTATGAGTCTGGGCATCGTGAATCCGGCGTCGTCAATCGACGTGGCGTTAATTGTCGGAAAATTTTTCTTTTCCAGGATTTTATATTTGAAAATTTTGAAAAATACATTTCAAATTATTTAAATTAAATTCTTCATATTGTTTTCGGGAAATGCTTCAAAACTTCATCGGAAAAATTTATGGAATCCCTTCGATAAAATGTTGGGTATAATCTTTAGAATTTTTGCGGTAAATTCTTCGGTATTTCCACGGCTAATTAGTCGCAATTCTCTCGGGGAAATACTCAAGATTTTCAAATTTGCACGAATTTTTTTTTTTTTATTCGTGTATTTATTTGGTAGGCACTCTGTGTTCTTAACCGCTACTGTGCCGTGAGTCCACACAGAATCTATTTTTAGATGTCCATAATTCGTTATTGTTGTCGTTGCCAGTCCATATCATCGTGAGTCCATTGTGTTCATTTGTCCATGTGGTGAGGTGAATCCAGTGATCGTTGCTTTGTTCGGTTACCATTAATCGAAGAACGTTGGAGGAATGCCTCCGAGAAGAACAGTTTTGTCAGTCGTCATCAGGCAGCCGTGTCGGCGAGGCGCGTTCCCCAAAACGCCACCGTACGGACTGTGCTTCTAGCGACTGACAAGGGTTTGGTGGAGGGGCTGGGAATCGAACCCATGACCATTCGCTTATGAGGCGAACGTGTAGCCAACTACGCTACGGGACCCCCCAAAAAAATTTTTTTTTCTAAATTTTTTTTCGGAAAATTTATTAATATTTCCTCATAAATTTTTTCAAAATTTTCTCAGCTAATTCTTCTGAGCTTCAGCAACAAATTCCATCGGCGAATACTTCGCAGTTTTTTTTAGAAAACTCTTTCGAATTTCATCGGGAAATACTTCGGAGATTCCTTGCGAAATTCGTCGTGGACTTTACCGGCAAACTCTTCAAAATTTGTTTCAGAAGTTCAGAAATGTTGCTTCGGAAAATTCTCCGGAACATGTTTGGGATCCTCTATATTTTTTTTTGAAATCCTACGGATTATTTCCGGAAACAATTGGAATTACCTTGGCAATAATTTGGAATGAAATAATTAATATTGAGCGTCTTAGGGGAAAATGTTACAAGGTTAAAAATTTTCAAACTTCCATTGACTTCCACTATAATCACTAATGTATCATCAGATACGTATTTCGTTTTCTACTTAAAAACTTCTTCAGTGTTTTGTTATCGACAACAATTGATAACAAAACACTGAAGAAGTTTTCAAGTAGAAAACGAAATACGTATCTGATGATACATTAGTGATTATAGTGGAAGTAAATGGAAGTTTGAATTTTTTTTTAATCTTGGATAATTTGGAATTCAAACAGGATATTCATTGGATATTTAAGGAAATTCTGCGGAATTTTCATGGTGAAAAATTCTTCGGGACTCCCTCGAAAATTATTTGCAATTCCCTCTGTAAATTCTACGGAATTTCCTCGGGAAATAATTCGGAGTTTCCTTTGAAAATTCTTTGAAATTTGCTCGCGAAACTCAATGAAATATGACAAGCTAATTCTTCGGAAATTCCTCGGAAAATTATAACAGGATTTCTTAGGGATAGGGTAGAATACGGCATTGGCAGGGTGCGACAGTTGTTGGCACCCTCAACAATATTTGCATTTTCCAGCAAACATACACTATTTATGAACATAATTTTGATTCAATCACACAATTTCAAGTCTAAGCTTTCATTTAAATAAGTTGTTTGTGTAAAAGTAGCAAGATTTGATGAGTTAATCATCGAAACAAATTTGCACCTTCGAAATCCTTGCCATTATTGCATTGCCAAAGAAAGCAGCGCACGAATAGCAAACTGGTACTTACTTTTTTGGATCGCCTGTTTCTCCTCTTTATTGCGTTTGACACGACAAATTAAGTACGTACACTACTTTTTACACTTTATCACCACTTGATTATTACCACAAAGAGCAAATTTATGCAATATTTGCTCTATTTTTCACTAAATAAAATCGGGACTGTTCGTTTTCTTTGACAGCAGCACACTTCGGAATAGAGCGAGAGAATGTGTTTGTGAGCATATCAAACTCACCCTAAAAAGATACCACGCACAATTCTATGTGGTTTGATTTTAGCAAAAGTACGAACAAAATATCCGACGATGGCATTTATTTAAAAAAAGTGTTAAAATACAAATGTTTATATTCGGATTTTTACGCAGACCATGGATTATATTAAAAGTGATAGCAACACCGTAGTGTTTTAACCCTTATGTGGCTGACAGAACCGCTTTCTTTTTGCAACTTCAATACTTTCCAAGCTCATCAAAAAAATTATAATCATTCCCGTTCCTACATAGCGCATTTCAACCATAAATAATTGCCTACTTTTAGGGTATTATCTATTATTCAACTGTGAAACGTAGTGTAAGAATGGGGTGGCTCCAGCGGCTGGGTAGGACAGTGCTGTCCATTATTCAACATATGAAGACTCACGAGGATATTCCACCTTAATATACTATACTACCAGAACCGACGAGCTTCGTTTTACCTAAAATTGATTAAATATATATTTTTACACTATTTAGAAGACGTTAAGTAATCGAAATTTGCAAATTTTGGATTCCATTTTTTAGATTAATTTTCGATTAAAGCAGAAATGTGTACTTCATTTGTATGAGAGTCCCTCTTCCAGAAGAGGAGGGGTCTAATATCATCATAAGAATCTTCATCGTTCGCTAAAACCTCTACATACAAATGTTCATGCCGTTTCCTAGTCTATAAGGGCAGACAGACAAATATTCATTCTTATGTGTATGGACTTGGTTTCACGTAGTTTAGGTCAAGCGGTCGTGTCTTGTACACAACCACCATGATTTTTTTTATGAAACAAACATATCATGTAAGGACCGCAAAGAGCAAGTTGTATATTTGAAACAGGTTGATAGACTTTTGCTTACGTGACTCTAAGGCATTACAAAAGACAAAAGATGTAAATCTTGGCAGCGGACAAAAATCATATAAGTTCCCTTCTCCTAAATGGCAAACATTATTCAAATAGGTTGAAAATGGTAAAAGTAATGAAAATTTCAATATCTGGGTACACGGGTACCCTATCTGCCATTCATGTTGATTTTTGTTGGCTTCATAAGGATTAAATTTGTTTTACAATGTGTTTAAATGCTTTTGCCTATCTGTGTAAATGACATAAAATTTATGCTAAGGCTAAAAATTTTGTGTTAAGCCAGTTTTGATAAACAATAAAGTTTGTTCCAAAATTGAGTGAAGCGAGATGAGCGTGCGGCCGATTAATATGAATGAATTTTACTACTGGAGGATATAAACAACCAGCATTTGGCACCAATACATTACCAGTTTTTCACTTCCATGTCTAGTTGCTAAAGGGAGCAAATCCATTGCTGATAATAGAAATTGCTATGCCAATAGAAGAAACGTTGACCTGTTACTTTATAATAAACTAGTTTATTTGTGGACGCAATAGCGCCCGTGGCAAGTGTTTTTTTTTTTAATTTTTAAGAGTGATATATTCTTTTCTGCATTTAAAAAAATCAAAATTTTCAACGTCTGTTGTCTGTGATTTTTTTCATCAAATGCTGTGTCTGGTTGTCTAAGGTTGTCTTGTCACTGGTTTTGTTCTCTGCATTTAATAGTAAAAAAGAATTGAAGTGTCAAATATTTTATTTTTTTGTGAGAATTTACCTCGCGTGCTGCGTCTGGTTGGCTAGTCACCGGACAGACAAACAGGGCTATTATATATATGATTTACTGAGTTTGTGGTAAAAGCTGTTATATTTGTTGAACACCAATCATCAAAGAAAGAGCATACAAATGTATACCAGTTAAGCTGTACCTGTGTTTTAGTGTAATTATTAATTATTTTTACCATTCAATTTGGCGAATGTCTTAGACTGCCAAGAATAGGTATTTTCCCCTATTCTTCGGTAAAGTTTTTGAAATTTCTTCAACAAATTTGTTGAAACTTCGTCGGAAAATTCTTCGAATGGTCCCCGGGAACCTCTAAAGAATTTCTGAAATTCACTCATGCAATTCTTCGGATTTTTTGGGGAAATTCTGCGGAATTTTTGCGGTTGAATATCTCCTCTCTCTCTTCATTGGCATTACATCCCCCAATGGAACATTGGCACCTCGCAGCTCAGTGTTCATTCAGCACTTCCACAGTTATTAACTGCGAGGTTTCTAAGCCTAAGTTATCATTTCTGCCTTCGTATATCATGAGGCTAACACGATAATACTTTTATGCCCAGGGAAGTCGAGACAATTTCCAATCCGAAAATTGCCTAGACCGGCACCGGGAATCGAACCCAGCCACCCTCAGCATGGTCTTCCTTTGTAGTTGCGTTTTTTGCCTCACGGCTAAAGAGGAATATTCACGCGTCCGAAATTCACGGCAAATTTTTCGGAATTACCGCGCAGTTCTTCAGATCTTCTAATAATTATTTAATTAGGTCTACGGAATTCTACTGATTTTTTACTTTATTTTCATAACGAATTCATAATTCAGCGTTGTAAAAATACACTATTGAATAATGTAGACTAATAAAAACAAATATTTAAAAATTATATTATTATCTCATTATTCTTACAAAATAGAATACAATAGAAAATAAAATTCTATCAAATTATAGATTAATAACATTCAAATCCCTCAATTCAATCATAAATCATGAGACGAGTCCCTCACGCCATGTGGTTTCGACTATGTTCATAAAATTGGGATCCACAGATAGAGGCTAATGACCTCCCCACGTTCATTGACTGAAGATCCAGCCACACAAAGGAAATCGTTTTCGAAATCCATCAGGTGCCTTCCCACTTCCGATGTCTGGGCATGTGTGTGCATCCACCCTTTGTCCCGGTCACCGCAGATTACGCGGACCCCCCGCTGGCTGGCTCTATCACCATCTCCCTGCCACCAGAAACCTGTACGGCAAACAGCCACCACGTACCATCAGCTGGGTCGTTCGTGGCACTGTTGGTGGGTATTTATGACTGTCGTCTACTGAATTGAATCAAAAATTAAATCAGCCAGTAACCGGCGGCAGTCTGGACTCATCCCTTTCGCGCTTTTAGGGCAGCCGTCCACGATCCTACCGACTACCGACTGCTGACTGTGTCTGTTGAACCCTACCCGGGCCCATGCTATTCTGACTGGGCTGGCTGTCAACCACCCTCGCTCGCTGGCTGGCTGTATCGTGCAGAATTTTAATCGATTTTCCTGTGCAGTGTTTTCCCTTTTTCCCGAATTCTCCCCCAAAAATATTCAGTTTTCACATTTGCACAGTCCCCGGCAATTACCATTAGCAAAGCCAACGTGCTGGGGCGGCGACAGCGCGCGACGAGCCTCTCTCGCTCTCGGATGGCAAGAACGCAAAACTTTGCTTCCCTGTGCTGCAGCTGGCTGGCACGTCTGTCTGGTGGCTTGGTCTGGACCCATCCCCCGTCAGTCTGGAAAATTCCCGGGACCAGACCAGAGCCAACATCAGACACACCAACGAACTGCGACGGCGATGGATGCTCTCCGTAGTCTGGATGCAACCCAGACAGACCTCAATCCGGCACCTGCGACGATAGCGCGGGCGGAAGGCAGTAAGCAGACGCGACTCTGCCGGGATGGGACCCGGAACTGAGCGACCGACCGACCACCGACACCGCACATTCCGATTTCCCGCCAGCCGGGAACGTGGATGCAGTGGGTTTCCGTTCTTTGGTTGGTTTACCTACACCGCTGTCTGGGGTGAATTTTTGGACCACGCGGCTTGGGATTTGCCAAAAAAAAAGAGAGCAACGACGACGTAGACAGTTTCGCTTCCGATGCCGACGACTGTAGATGAAAACAAAGAAACGCTAACAAAGTACGAATCGGGCTTGGGGTCGGACAACTATGACAACTGTGATGGATTTGGAGTAACGAAAAGTAATGAATGTAGAATGTGGATGGCGGAAGTCCTGTTTATTTATTTTCTTTCTGCAGTTTTCATCGTACGTTTTCAATCACTGTGATGATAAATTGTGATTTTTTTTAAATCTTTCTGTTAGACGAATGCAATGTGACTAAAGTGTTATTGTAATTTATTAACTATACTTGGACCTGTTAGTTACCTTTTACATATGGTAACTTTTTCTTATTATTATATCTTTAAATTTGTGAAATTCAAAAGGTGACAATCTTCTACAAAAATGTTCGAAAAGTCAATATCAATTGTTCAAAGACTTGTCTAATTCCACTGGATGCTGCTGGTTTGCCCCAGGTTTGGACATTTCGAAATTAGGGAGATTTAGAATGTCGTAGTTCACTACGAAGCTATTTTACTGCTTTTTTAGTAGCACATGCTTCTCACCTTCCTAAATTTCTAAAAAATACAGAGCTCTGAATCCTATTTCTAATATACAATAAGGTGCAATAAAGTCGTGGAATTAAATGGGATAGTACAAACTCATCTTGTGACAAATAATTATATCAGCCAAAATTGTTCTGAAAAAAGTATCTTCCTAGAATTTTGATTAATTCTGGAAAAACTTCCGAAGGAATTCTTGGTGTTATTTTCGAAAGATTTTTTGGAGAAATCTAGGAATTGCTTTAGAAATTCAAATAGGCATTTCTCCGATAATTCTATTGGAAATACCATAGTAAAATCCTGTAAAAATTCCTTCGGAAATACCTTTAGCAATGCCTTCGCAAATTCCTTTTGGTAAAAAATTTGGAAAATTCCTGCAAAAATTATTCCGAAAATTTTGTTAAAATAATAATAAAATAGAAGACATTTGCAGAACATCTAAGCGCATTAACCACTTCCAGAAGTTTCCTGGGAACCTGATGCCCCCAAGGAAGTTGTCACATTTTGAGTAGTTCTGAAACCCAGGGAAGCTGGAGCCCTCAGGGAAGTGGTCACTTTTTGAATGGTTCTAAAACCCAACTTGCAACACATCAAATTTTCCGATTTTGCAATACAAATACAATAGAAGACATTTGCAGAGTATCTGGGCAGATTGGCCAATTGCGGAAATTCCCTGGAAACCTACTGCATTTTACAACCTTGGGTGATTATGAAACCCAGCTTGCGACACATCGAAAAAAAAAATCAGTAGAAGGCATTTGCACATTTGCAGAGCATCTGGCATTGGACTCATTCGCTGGAAACCGAGATCCCTGTGCAGCCAGAAAAGTGATCACTTTTTTATGGTACTCCAGCTTGCGACATATCAAGTTCCTCCTGAAACCTGGTGTCCTCAGCTAAGTTGGACATTGTTAGGTGGTTTTGAAAACTATATAGTCCAGCTCGGTGCAGGAAAGGATGCTCTGAAACACGCACTATATTATTTGGAGAAAACAAAATCTTTCAGTTTGATGTGTCGCAAGCTGTTTTTCATAACCATTTAAGAAAGACCACTTCCCTGGGGGCATCAGGTTCCCAGGGAACCCCCGAAAGTGGCCGATGTGCCCGGTTGCTAAGCAAATACCTTCTATTGTATTTGTGTTGCATAATCATGAAGTTTGATATGTCGCAAGGTAGGTTTCAGAGCCACTTCCCTGAGGGCACCAGGTTCAAGGGGGTTTTTTCTCAAGCTGGGTTTCTTCAAAAAAAAAAAAAAATTAATTGATATCATGAAAGAATTCCTAAGGGATATTTCCAAGGAATTTCTAAATAAATTTCCGAAGATATTCTTGGAAGAGAAGAAGAATTTGTAAACGAATTCTTAAAGGAATCCCTATAAGAAATTCCGAAGAATTTTCTAAAGGAATTTTCGAGGACATATTTAGAATGGTATCTATTTCTAAAAATAAAATTGAAAAAAATAATTGTAATTGTAAATAATTTGATTTGAAATTTCTTCGAAAATTCCAAGAAGGAATTAAAAGAAATATCGAAAGTCATTCGGAAATTTCTTTACGAATTCTTTTAGGAATTTCATCAGATTTTTTTTGGAAAATGCGTCTGAAGTTCCTTCAGGAATACCTACGGAAATTGTTTAAGGAGAGGAAAGGCCATTTGTCCGAATGCCATTTGGTCGAAGGCCACTAGGCCGAAAGTTGTTTGGCCAAATATACCACTTGGCCTAACAGACCATTAGGCCGAAAGGGGCATATAGCCGGATAGGTTATCTGGCTGAATGGGACATTTGGCCGAATAGGACATTTGACCAAATAGGTTATTTGCCGAAAGTTGTTTGGCCGAATTTACCACTTGGCTGAACAGACCATTAGGCCGAAAGGGTCATATAGCCGGATAGGTTATCTGGCTGAATGGGACATTTGGCCGAATAGGACATTTGGCCGATTAGGACATTTGGCCTAATAGGTTATTTGACAGAACAGATCATTTGACTGTTCATTTGAGGTCATTTGGCCGAATAGGGAAAAATGAGTAATGAGGTGTGAACAGTGAGACGTAACACTTCTCACTATTTATTTCCCACTTCTTACTTTGAAAAGTGAGTAGTGCGAAGTTAGGAGTTAGACGTCTCACTACTCACTTCTCACTTTTTTCATTGAGCAATGAGAAATGACGAGTAAGATGTGAGACGTATCACTTCTCATTACTTGTTTTTCACTTCTCACCTTTTACATTGAGAAGTGAGTAATGAGGAGTGAAAAGGGAGATGTCCCACTACTCTCTTCACATTTCTCACTGCTCACTGTAAAAAGTGAGTGACTTCTCACTTCGCACTACTTACTTTTTACAGTGAGAAGTGAGAAATGGAGAGAGATAAATGAGACGTCTCATTTCTCATTCCTCATTTCTTACTTCTCACTCTGAAAAGTGAGTAGTGCAACTTCTTACTACTCACTTTGCCCTTCTTTCTTTTTACAGTGAGAAATGAGGAGGCAGAATTGAGACGGCTCATTTACCACTCCTCATTTCTCACTTCTCACTGTGAGTAGTGAGCAGGGACAGAAAAAGTCATTTCAACTACACTCAAACAGCTGACATCCAACACACAATCAAGTTGCTAGTCCTTCCAGAATTTGAATATGACGGCATGTGCACGAACAGCAGCAAGCGTCGACTCTCGGTGTCAGCGTTGTTTTGTGCGGTGTCAAAATGAATCTTTAGCTTGGCACATTGATATTCAATTTGAAATCTCAAAATATGAATATCATTTCATACTGCGGTGCATGGATTCAACAATTTGAAGTCAGATTCCTAAAATATATGCATATGTTTAGTATATAAAGTAAAATAATCATCATTTATCGGTGCAAATCAACCGCAATTCAAAAAATTCATTTCAGCCCCGGTAGATATTCAATTTTTACGCTCGATTATCAATCGGCTATTGAGGATCGGGTGGTAAATTTGGTATGGAAGTTTGACAGCATGCTGCGAGATGTTCGTGCCTGCATTGCCGAGCGTCTGATCAAAACAAACACGAATCAATGACGAAGCTGCCTACTGAGAATCGATGCAACTGATAGTAAAACGAAGATTTCCGTCCTTGGTAGTGAGTAGAGAAACGTCTCACTTCTCGCTCGCTTCTTAATCCTTATTTCTCACTTTCAAATGTTCTAATCGGCCAGATGTCCTATTCGGCCAAATGTACTATTCGACCAACTGTCATTTATCACTCCTCATTTCTCACTTCTCACTGTGAGTAGTGAGTAGAGAAACGTCTCACTTCTCGCTCGCTTCTTACTCCTTATTTCTCACTTTCAAATGTTCTATTCGGCCAGATGTCCTATTCGGCCAAATGTACTATTCGACCAAATGTCCTATTCGGCCAATTGTCCTATTCGACCGATTTGCAATTTGGGTGTAACTTTTTTTGTAAGCAAACTTTGTTTTATGGATTCCAAAGAATGCAGGCGTTTTTACCCAAAACTATTTCCCTTGACTGATAGAGGAAAGCTTGATATGTCGGATGCATGTCGTGGTTTTAACATGAAATACTTACTAACAAAGAAATTTGCTTTGCTTTTTTGCTTCCAATGTTTGTTTACAAAATAAGTGACGCCCAAATCCCAAATCGGTCCCGAAATGTCATATTCGGCCAAATTTCCTATTCGGCCACATGACCTTTTCTGCCCAATTACCTATGCGGCCATATGTCCTATTCGGACAACCGTCCTATTCGGCCAAATGTCTTATTCGACGCAATGTCCTATTAGGTCAAATGTCCTATTCGAACAAATTACATTTTCGAACAAATGGCCTTTTCGACCAAATTTCCCATTCGGCCAAACGTCCTATTCGGCCAAATGTCTTATTCGACTAAATGTCCTATTCGGCCGGGTGACCCGTTTTGCCAAATGACTTTCGGCCTAATGGTTTGTTCAGCCAAGTGGCATTCGGCCACTAGCGACCCTTCCCCGTTTTAGGAATACTTTCGGAAATTCCTTTCGTCCTTCCGATGTTTCTCTAGGAATACCTTTGAAAATTCCTTTAGGAATTTCTGCGAAAATTGATTTAACAATTTCTTCAAAAGTTGATTTAAATTTTTTTATCGGAAATTGATTTAAGAAGTTCTTTGGAATATATTTTAAGTATTCTGCTAGTTATTCTCAAGAAATCTCTTCGGAAACTCTAGGAAAAAAATCTTGAAATACCCTTGAAATTTCCCTCAGGAATTTCTTCAGATATCCAGGAGTTATTTCAAAAATATTTATAGCCATTCCTCCAGATTTTTTAGCAACTCTTCTAGAAATTGCTTTAGACCTTCGGAATTTCGTTTGACCATTCTTTCGGGAAAAGGGGCCCTCCTTAGCCGTGCGGTAAGACGCGCGGCTACAAAGCAAGACCATGCTGAGGGTGGCTGGGTTCGATTCCCGGTGCCGGTCTAGGCAATTTTCGGATTGGAAATTGTCTCGACTTCCCTGGGCATAAAAGTATCATCGTGTTAGCCTCATGATATACGAATGCAACAATGGTAGTCTGGCTTAGAAACCTCGAAGTTAATAATTGTGGAACTGCTTAATGAACACTAAGCTGCGAGACGGCTCTGTCCCAGTGTGGAGATGTAATGCCAATAAGAAGAAGAAGAAGAATTCTTTCGGGAAACTTTTAGAAAATCCTTTAGAAATTCTTTTAGGAATCCTTCTGGGAATTCCTTCGAGAGTCCTTTCGAATTTCCTTTAGAAACTCCAACGAAAACTCATTTAGAATTTCCTATTCCATTCTTCATTCATTGCAGAGGAATGGCGCCCCCTCAAAAACTATCTAAAGCAGCGGTTCTCAACCTGGGGTACATGTACCCCTGGGAGTACCTTCGCTGGGCCCAGGGGGTACCTCGGACAAAAATGCGTAATGGCGGATGAATTACATTTTTAATCAAAACTTATTGATAAAGTTTTGATAATTTTGTTTTTTTTTTTCAATTTTATTTCAAAACTTTATCTCGTACGTGATATGCGCGATTAGTACATCATGGCCTATTGAATCCTGCCCTCCATAACCAGCACAATGAATGAGCATGACAGAAGATCAAAAGCGCAAAACCTCGAACGAACAAATTTTAAAAATCTTCTATGCATTCTACCTGATCAAAACAGAATGTCGAATAATATGTTAAGAATATAATAGTACAGATTTGGATGCCTCCATTTGAGAGACATGAAAACTTTTTCCCGAAAAGCTCAGTTGCTTCGTTGCAAAGGAAATGAAAGCATCTTTCTACGCTTTTCGGAAGCCTCCTTCTAAGCAGCTCGGAGGACACCCTTCAAGAGGTTCGGAAGCCTTTTTTCAAAGGTTGGGAAGCCTTCTTACAATAGGCCCGGAAATTTTCTTTCAAGCGTCCTTTCAATATCCTCAGAAGCCTCATTTTAAAAGTCTTGAAAGCCTTCTTTCAAGCGGCTCAAAAACCTTAAAGTGGTTTGGACGCATTCTTTCATCCAAAAGGATCGGATTTTTTCCTTCAAGAGGCTGTGAAGCGTCCATTCAGAATACTCCTATGCCTCCTTTAAGTGGATAAAAAGCCGCCGTTCAAGAGGCTCGGAAGGCTTAAAAGTGTTTATTCACGATACTCCGAAGCCTCTTTTCGGGGGCTCAAAAGCTGCCATTCAATAGGCACGGAAGAATCCTTTCCAGAAGCTTGGAAGCCTCCTTTCAAGAGCTCGAAAACCTCCTATCAAGATACTTGGAATTCGGAAGCCTCCTTTCAAGTGGCTCGGAAGCCTTCCATAAAATGGCTCCTAAGGTCTAAGGTCGGAAGCCTCCTTTCAAGAGGCTCGGGAAGCCTCCTTTCAACGGGCTCGGAAGCCTCCTTTTAAGAGGTTCGAAAGCCTACTACCCTCGAAGGGGTTTAGAAGACTTCTCTCAAGAGGCTTGGAACCCTCTCTTTGAGGGGCTTGGAATTATATTTCCAAGAGCAGGGTTGTTACGACTACGCGGATTTCGCGATTTTCGCGGATTTCGCGGATTTGGCGCGGATTTACATAACGATTTTAGGGTTTCGCGCGGATTTAGTTTTAGGTGGAAATTTAATAAATAAAATGCTAAATCTAAGGAAGTTTATTTGAAAATTAGTTTGATGCCTATCTATAGATGGGCTTTATTTTCTTTTACAATGGTGTTGAAAAAAAATTTACGTTTCAAGGTTATTTAACATTATTTTTCGGATATGTACAAGTCCTTATTTAATGGCATGTATTACACTCTCAAGCATTATTAAAACAAATGTTATGAGGAGAGATACGCCACTTGTTGTCATTTTTGGTTGTATGACATTCACCAGAAAGTCATTTGCCAGAAGACCTTTTGCCAGAATCAATATGCCAGAATGGACTATTCCCCAGAAAGTCGTATGCCAGAATGCACCATTCCCCAGAAAGCTATTCGCCAGAATGTACCATTCCCCAGAATGGACCATTCCCCAGAATTGGTCATCATCTATTTGCCATGCACGCGTTTGCCCAGTATGCGCAATAATTCTTAACGCCATAAACTTTTGGCATAACTATGAACAGCGTTAAAATAGAGGGTCATTTGGCATAAGGGACATTTTTTATAATTTTTAGAATTGAAAATACCTAATCTGTATATAAGACATATGCATACATAAGCCGAGTATAGCAGCTTGCCTGGATTAAGGCAAAAATGGCGGATGTGATCCTTTTTTTTTTCAAATAAGTGTTTGCCCGGATTAAGGCAATGGTGGATGTGACTCCTTCTTTTAAAATTGGCGCTTGCCCGGATTAACGCAATGGTTGATGTAATTCCTTCTTTCAAAGTAGGCGCTTGCCCGGATTAAGACAATGGTGGATGTGATCCCTTCTTTAAAAGCAGGCGCTTGCTAGGATTAAGGCAACGGTGGATGTGAACCCTTCTTTAAAAATAGGCGATTGTCAGGATTAAAGCAATGATGGATATGATCCCTTCTTCAAAAGAAGGCGCTTGTCCGAATAAAGGCAATGGTGAATGTGATAACTTATTTGAAATTAGGCGCTTGCCCGGATTAAGGCAATGGTTGATGTGAACCCTTCTTTAAAAATAAGCGTTTGCTAGGATTAAAACAATGGTGCATATGATACCTTCTTTGAAAGAAGGCGCTTTTCCGGATAAGGGTAGTTGTGCATCTTATTCATTCTTTAAAAGAAGGCGCTTGCTCGGACTAAGGCAATGGTGGATGTGGTCGCTTCTTTAAAAGTAGGCGTTTGCCACAAATGAAGCAATGGTGGATGTGATTCCTTCTTTAAAAGTAGGCGCTTGTCCGAATTAAAGCAAGGGTGATCCCTTCTTTGCAAATATTGCAAAAATTTGCGTTTGTCTGAAATGAAGCAATGGTGATTGGTGGATATGATACATTTCTTAAAAAAAAAGGTGCTTGCTCCGATTAAGGCAAGGATAGATGTTATCCCGGTGTCCTCCTTAGCCTAGCGATAAGATGCGCGGCTATAAAGCAAGACCATGCTGAGGGTGACTGGGTTCGATTCCCGGTGTCGGTCTAGGTAATTTTTGGTTTGGAAATTGTCTTGACTTCCCCGAGGTATAATAGTATCATCGTGTTAGCCTCATGATATACGAATGCAACAATGGTAACTTGACCTCAACAATGGTAAGAAACCTCACGGTTAATAACTGTGGAAGTTCTGAATGAACACTAAGCAGCGAGGCGGCTATGTCCCAGTGGGGATGTAATGCCAATGAAAAAGAAGAAGATGTTATCCCTTCTTTAAACGTAGGTGGTTGCCCATGTCCGTTGTTGAATATGTCAATTGTGGATATGATTTCTTTTTTTAGATATTTTGCTTAGACTTGTAGATATATGTAACTTCTTCAATGAAATTAAATGGCGTCTTGTATGACTTAAAATGATATTATCCAATTGTAGATATGATTTGATTTTTGAAATGAAGTCTGCGTCTGGAATGAGACGAAGAAATATGATATCCATTCGTTAACAGTTTGTTTGTATTAGACAAATATGTTTTTTTTTGATAAATAGTATCCACCTTTCTGAAAATTGTTCAATATGTTGAATAATCCCTTTTATGAAAATTAATTATACCGCAAATCCCTTTATTTTAAATAATGCCAAATCCTCGTTATGCAAGATTACCTTCTTTAAATAATTCTGTTTCTATTCTTTAGCCATCAATAATAATCGGAATTTCCAGTTTTACTATTTCTGGGGAATGGTACATTCTGGCAAATGATTTATTTTGGAGAATGACTTTCTGGCATATGGTCCATTCTGGCAAATGAGTTTCTGGCATATGGTCCATTCTGGCAAATTGATTCTGGCAAATGGTTTTCTGGCAAATGTCATACAATCGTCATTTTAAATCCATTCTAAAACACGACGCACACAAACCATGTTGTCTATTGAAGGACATGAACACCCATTTTCATCTTGTCAATTTCTTTGTAATTCCAAAATGTTTGTCAGTTTCTAATTGGTTGTTTCTTTTACGATGAACTACTCAGCATGATATATTATATCATTCTTCAAAAGTAGTCAAGAATTCTTTCATAATATTGGAACATTTTATATTTCCTTTATAACATTCATCTAGAACGAATAAGGGTTTATACAACAATTGAAAACATAAAAATGTTCTGTAATTTAATGCAGATGCCTCATTTTAATAAGTTCTTCAGCAGAAAGTCGATCAAAAATTAGAAAATGATTCTCAAAAGTTATTTCTGGCGGGTTTTTTATGATGTTTTCGGTTAACTCCGATTTTACAGGATTACCAACAGAAAACAAAGAAAATTCCTAAAGAATTTTCCACAAGGACCCTATGGTGATCCTTGTATAAATTCCTTGCAAATAAATTTCCACAGCGTAAAAAGGATTTCTGCAGCATTAAAAACCCGAAAAATTATAAATACATTTTTGGAGGAATTTCCTGGAGCGGTGACCTCAGGAATGACTATAGAAAATCGAAAAGAATGCCGCCTTGAATTTACAAAAGAGTTATAGCGATGATCACAGAAATTTCTTTAATAATTTCTCAATAATAGAACCGGGAGTTTTTCCGCAGGAAGTCACCAATCAATTTCAGCAAGAATTTTTAAAGCGATTTCCGCAAGTAAGCTCTGAAGATTTTCCGCAGGTTATTTGAGGAGAGTTTACTTGAAGTCATGTTAAAATTCTTAAATGAATTACAAAATAATTTCCCAGGTAATTTTTGTAAGAATACTCGGAGGAATTCCCACAGATAATTTGGAGCGACGTCTGTACTTCAGCAGATTCAATGGCAGTTCGATTTCAGCAAACATTTTTATGAAAATTTCGGAGGATGACCCGCAGAAATTTCTGGGATAAATTCTGCACGAAAGATAAATTCCAGTAAGAATGGCCAAACAAATTTCTGCATGAACTTTAAAAAGCTTGTTACAAGAATTGAAGGAGAAATGACGGATTAATTTCTGTTGGAGTTTACGCATATTATTCTGCCGTATTTCCAAAGAAATATCTTCTGAAATTTCTAAAAATATTTCTCTGGAATCTTTGAAGGAATTTACGCTTGATTCTAACTTAAAAAATAAACGGAGCTTGAGCAACTATTTTAGATTTTGTATTATTTGTTTCTTGATATGAATTCAAATATTTGTTTCACAGAAGTTTTGTTTAAAAAACTTAGTTTCATTGTCTAATTTCTTAATATCTACGCAAGTTTGTCTTGTCAATAACTACTACAAAGCTGCATAATTAATTACTTCAAATGAAATTGCGGTTTTGACAGATTTTTTAAATATTTGCCACGTTTATCTTTAATCAATTATGATCAAATCTGGCCTTAAGGGGATACGGGAAGCACGAACAATCATTAAACCGTCATTATTTTCATCACTGAATGCTTAATTTTATTTCTACAACAAATATGATTTTGAAAAAGCATCAGCGACGCGTGCTTACTCGCCATCTACATGCTGATACATTTACAGTTACATCAAACAACTAAAAACCGTAATACGCCGCTCCAAAGCTACAAGGTGATAACGCTAGAAAGAGATAAAAGATAGGAAAAACAATACGGTGTGTAGTGCTTCCCCGAGTCACCTTAACATTCAATTGTATATCAACGTACCTTGTGCTAAATTGTTTAAAGTTCTATTAACAAAAAAACCCTGACAATAACGGAACAAAACATGCCAAAGCCATAATCTAATCCAAATAGCGGTGCTTATGCAAATAATTTTGATTGTTTAGTTCTTGTACCCTTAGATTCAGTACTTCTAGTGGTGAATAAGGACATTTAGTAGGGTTGTAATACTTACTGCGGTTTTATTAGTCCTATTAGCATTTTGATACAAACATATGTTGCAGTTTAAAATCATATTTGAAATCAGTAATATTGTAAAAAAAGAACTTGAAGAGAAGACGTTCAATAAATTGTTATACAAAAATTGACATTTAACGTGTATTTGCTTAGAATTTAGATCTGGATCGCGCGGATTTGGCGCGGAATGGATTTCATGTCGCGCGGAAATTGCGCGGATTTGATTTTAGTCGACGCGGATTTGGCGCGGAAAATATTTTAGGATCTCCGTAACAACCCTGCAAGAGGCTTGGACGCATACTTTCAAGCAGCTGAAAGGCGTCCTTTCAAGATGCTCGAAAGCCTCTTTTTAAGTGGCTCGAAAACTGCTTTTTGATAGACTCCGAAGCCTTTCTTCAAGATGCTCGGAAGGTTCTCTCGGAAGAGACACGGAATCTTAGTTTCAAGAGGTTCGGAAGCCTCCTTTCAATACCCTCGGAAGCCTGCAATAGTCAAAAAAAAATCTCTGTAAGAGCTCGATGAATGAACATAACTTGAAATGGGAAGTTTCAAACAAAATTAAAATTTCAGAAAAGTCTATGGAGAGCCATAATTCCGTTAGTTTTCAGGTCCATTTTTCATATAAGGTACACTGGGGAAAGTGGAGAAAGGGGGTAAGTTTAAAAATCGACTCGAATAATTTCAATTGTAAAGACTTTACAGTTTTTACCACATCATAACATTGTGCAAAAACATAGTTAAATGTTCACACTAATACTATGTTAAAATCTGTGTTATACTTACACTAACAAAGTTCACGCTGGAGCTGCCATTTTAGGTTCCGCGAGAGGTAAATTTTTGCTTTCTTAAAATCAATTCTTACTTGCATAAATTGTTCCTTTTTCCGGTGATTTTGCACCACAGGTGACCATTATAAAACAATTCAACTAATCACATTCTATTTGTAGTGGTTTGTACCATGAAACCAAATAATTTAAAGATTTTACACTTACCCCTGGTATCAAACACTGCGGGGAAGTGGAAAATGTTCTGATCACGCAAATTTTTCCTTCCCTCCAGGATTTATATTGATAGCTGTGAATCTTAATATGTTCCTTCTTTGTTATCATTGTGATTTGAGTGGTGATTGGACTAATATACATAAGAAAACGCCTGATTAATCCACCTATCGGTATTGATGCCTTTCACATGTTTTACATATGAAAAAAATGTACGAGAAAGATAAAAATAGCACTGATAGGTAAATATATTCCATAATACATATTCATTTATATTCATAACAAGTTTCGCCGTTGAATGCAATTTGTTGCGAACAAATCGGGTAGGAACAAGTGCATGAAAATAGGTGATAATTTTGAACGTGTATTGCGCACACACATACATACAAACACGCACACACAGAAATCATATAAATTCGTAAAACTGAGTCGATAAGTTTATAACAATGTAAGTCTCATTCTCCCTAAAAAAAATCATCTTTGGGACGAACCTACAGATTTTACGTACATTTAGTGTTCGAGAAGGCACAACCAGCTCTCCCCTACCTATTTCAAGAATTCTCGCTTAATTTTTCAAAAGGACCTAAGTAACATTTTTTCATGAATTAATTTGAGTACTGCAATCAAAAGCTTTCATGTTGTTCTGTTGATTGCGCTATTCAAATTAATTCATGATAAGAATGTTACTTAGGTCCTTTTGAAAAGTTAAGCGAGAATTTCTTGGGGACCTATTCCTTTAATCCAATGAAATTATTCAACAAACGATACTCAGAGCAATTACCGTCTTGATTTTATTCACATATCACTACTGATCACAATTGGAGGTCAAGATAACTTGGATTTTCCACTTACCCCATTCCGCTAGGGTAAGTGGAAAAATAACTCCCAAATTTCAAATATATTTTTATAAATTTCAAGCAGCTAAAATGGTATGAATTACCGCGCAGTTGGTGCAAAATGGACTGTTTTTGGGAGCCCATAATGATTGAATGAATTTATATCATTTAAATTGGTTTTACAATAATTTGAACATGAACTATCGATTTATCCTTTTCCACTTCCCCCAGTGTACCTTATCTCAAGAGTTACGATTATTTTCATTTACAGGAAAAAAACATAGGGGGAACCTCAATTAATGCAAAAGTTCAAAGGGGTACCTCTCAAGAAAAAGGTTGACAACCGCTGTCCTATGGTTTTACTAAAATGATTTCCGCAAGATTTCTTGGAGAAAGTTTCCAAGGAATTTCCGGAGAAATTAATTAAGGCCTTCACAGAGAATTTTTCGAAGAAATGTCAAAAGAAATTCCTAAATCAATTTCCGAAAGAATTTCCTAATGAAATTTTGGAAGGATTTTTCCTAAAGTAATTTTCGAAGGTATTCCTAAAACAATTTAAACAATTCTTGAAATTTTTCCAAACAAAATTTTAACGGAATTTCAAAGGAATTTCTAAAAAGAATTCATAAAAGTACTCGTAAAGGAATCAATGAAGAAATTTTCGAAGTTTTCTTACATTTTCATCCTTCAATTTCCAAAGCAATTTTTGGTTTTTTTACTGCGAAGTAATTACCGGTGGAAAATTTTGTCCAAGAGTTGTGGAAAGATTTTTTGCTGGAAATTCCAAAGGAATTACAGGAGAAATTTCCGACAGAATGGAATTTCCGATAGTATTCGAAGAAATACCTGAAATAATTTTCGAAAGTATTTTTGAGTTTTTGGGAAAAATCTTTGAGGTTGTTCCTAAAGAACTACATATTTAAGTACAAGTTGATTGCCTATATTCCGGGTATTAGCCACCTGGAGTGGAAATTAATTACTATGCCTGAAACTCGATTTGTGCAATTGTACAACATGTGAAAGATTTATTTCGCAAAATGTATTGGATGCTAACCACTTCCTTCGGAAACCGGTACGCAAGACTACTAAGCTACGAAGGACCTCCATCGTCCTCCGCAGCTCAGAAGGCTGCTGATGAGAATAAATTTCCAACACTGGGCATATAGCCGAACTCTCGCAATCTATTTTGAAAACCAACTCTTTCACACGCATTGTATTGTGCAATGCCAACCGAGTAGGATGAGTATCTAGTTTAGGAAAAGGCATTGAACTATCCATAGCGATCGAGATACAAATTTTGTCAACTGGTGACAAAAGCTGGACGAAGCAAAGCTTTGGTTTTCTTTTGATTTCAAAAACGCACTCTGCATTTAAACAGCATTACATACCTCGAAACTCAATTAAAGTACCTGGCTTCATCCGCATCCCGATGCACGAGCCAAGGAAAAAACATTTAGAATTGCGCCCCCAGCGTGTGTGGAATTTGACTTGAACTTCATCTACATTTTCTCGGCTTGTGGTGAAATAAAACACTCTGCATAGCTCTCACCAGGCACATTTTTGCTGTTGAAGTTGGTTGCCAGAAAAAGCTGGAACGAGAAGGGCGACTGAATAGTGCGCAAAGTAGCAACCAAGCCCCGAAACCATCCGGAGGAGCAAACATTTGTACGCCTGACGAAAGTGTGTACCCGGGAACCTATGTTGCTTGCTCACACACCGGAGTTGGCTCTTTACCACCCCGGTTTGTTTGTTGGCAAGGTTCCCCTTTGTTGGTCGCTGACTGCTGGGCTGCTCCGGCAACGGCGTGCACAGTGGCGTGCTTTCAAAAGAATGATGAACAAATGTTCTCTAAGAAGATTAAGGTTATTGGATACTTACTCGAACGAGACCAAATGCATTGAAGTACATATTCGCCTTCAAATCAACAGATCTCATTACCACCATTTATATCGAAAATTTATCATTGCATTGAAAACAGAAGTCTTCAACACTGAGATATTCACTCAACATCCTTCACATGCAACAAATGATTTAGGAATCAGATTTTCTCCAAATCCTGGTCACTGTTCTGTTCACTGTGCGCGGTTTCAACGCCGTTGTTGTTGTATGATTAATTCTGTGTTGTTGTACAATCCTCATCACTGACGGCGGCCGACCTCTGCCGCTACACCGCCAGGACCGCGCTGTCGGGTTTCGTTTGTGTTGTTTGCACTCTGGTTTTCCCTTCCAGAATTTGCTTTTCCTACGGGCGGGCGGCCGTGTTTTTTTTCTGCCTTTTTACCAGATTGTTTCGTCGCTCCGCTTCCAGAAACGCATCATGTTCACATTTGGCTCGAAGTAGTGAACCTTACCGTCGCGTCTTCGCTCGACGCCCGCACACCCACTTGGCGTGATGTGGTTCAGACCACGGACACCGTGTGCTCTCTCTACGGTGTGCGGCGAATTCGTCGCTGTTCTGGAACGGGGAATGAAAGTAATGTTTGTTAGTCAAACTTCATTAACATCCGAGGTTGCCACGAAATAGTGGATTGATGTTGACAGAGGTGGTACGTTCAATGAGGAATGCGTTGGCGCTAGAATTGGAACCATTATTGTTAACTCAAGGCAGTAAATACTGATTCGGGTTTAGTTTGACGAGGATTGCTATTTGGCGCCTTCCGTAATTCAGTCAGTGCAACGCGGACAGGTGGCTGGGATTGGATATCTGTCTGGTCTGAGAAATTATTGTGCTACAAATAGCCCCTCTATAACATATTTGCAATTTTCCTTGGAAAATTTCCAATTTTGTTTCCAATTTTTTCAGCAGCTTGTATGCTGTCTATAATCGCATATCAGTCCCATCTTAGCTGGATTTTCTATTCATAAGGTTGTCGACAGTATGTATGTACGAAAAAATACTAAAGAAATTGATGCAACATACTATTTTTTTTCTGATTGTGAGACATGCGCTGAGTTATAATTTCTCTTGAGTATTTGCAGACTTTTTGCAATTGTTTGATTGTTTTAACGCAAGCGGTCGCGTCTGAGTACACGCGACCGCTTACGTTAAGGCAATCAACTCATCAAATGCTTTAGCCAAGCAAGCCTTTGGCACAGCAGAGTGCGATTGAATTGCATTCTATACCGTCCTGCCCAGACAGTTCCTGGGGCATGGAGTGCGATCCTCTCGTTTAATAAACAATGTGCACTCGCTTGGCTGTGGGTATACAATAGTAAAGCACATGTGGAGATTGACAAATCAAGCATCCGAAAGATATTCAATTTGGTAAAAAAGAGAGCTAACCGCGGTGGAGGTTGGTACTGGATTCTGATGGCTTTTCCGCAAACGTTCCCGTTAAGTGGTCTTGATGCCTATCTAGAGAGTAGGAGATTGAGGGTTCGAGTCCCTCCAAGACACGTGGATTCTTTTTCGCAAATTTCATATCAATTTGTCCATTTCGAAACATGTGCTGTGCATATGCACAGCCAAGATATTTAACAAAAAAATGGTTTTCGTACGGCCGAGTTGCCGAATAATATGCAATTAATTGTAATCAAGTGTCGGTCTTTCACCGTCATTAGTCGTCTGAGTACACGCGACCGCTTACGTTAAGGCAATAAAACTCATCAAATGCTTTAGCCACGCAAGCCTTTGGCACAGCAGAGTGCGCTTGAATTCGCATTCTATACCGTCCCGCCCAGACAGTTCCTGGGGGCATGGAGTGCGATCCTCTCGTTTAATAAACAATGTGCACTCGCTTGGCTGTGGGTATACAATAGTAAAGCACATGTGGAGATTGGACAAATCAAGCATCCGAAAGATATTCAATTTGCAAAAAAGAGCTAACCGCGGTGGAGGTTAAACTGGATTCTGATATCTTTTCCGCAAACGTGACCTTTAAGTGGTCTTGTTGTGTAGGGGTTATCACGCCTATCTAGAGAGTAGGAGGTTGAGGGTTCGAGTCCCTCCAAGACACGTGGATTCTTTTTCGCAAATTTCATATCAATTTGTCCATTTCGAAACATATGCTGTGCATATGCACAGCCAAGATATTTAACAAAAAAATGGTTTTCGTACGGCCGAGTTGCCGAATAATATGCAATTAATTAAGAAAAAATAGTTCACGGTCATAATCAACATTCTTCCTATCGCTTCTTTGTAAAAAAAAAAAAACCTTTACAAAACTATTCGAAACTACCGACAGTTGGAAACTTATTCCATCATACAGTCAATCAATCCAGTGTCAATCGTCTTTCTATGCATGCATGATATATCACTTTCTTCCTCCTTTCGATGACGACGACGATGGATGGCGATGGAACGAACGAGCCCAACGTGAAATTGACTTGTATGGATCATCACAACTTCCCCCGGAATAGCACAGAACAACATTATACGGCCGCACCCGTTCGATATCCCCTTTCATTGTCTGTTCAAACGAGCAGCAGACGAAAGTTTTATGTGGCTGTTTGTAGTGCTGTTGTATGTTTGCTTGTTTCTTCCACAAGGCGCAGTGAATGGTTGTATGTTTTCTGAAAAAAATGATTTGTTTTTAGCCATTATGGTTACCAACCAACCTTGTCCTCGAAGAAAACAGGCGACTATATAGAGGCCAAAATTTGTTTTCAGCAACAAAGGTTACCGCACATATTACCAAAAAATACCCATTGAAGACTCTTCGACATTGTTTCGATTGGTGAGAAAGGCTGCTCCACCATTAGGTGCATTACTACAAGCTGTTATTGTTATTACTACCGCTTTTTCTCCTGGACCGGCGTTCGAGGCAATCAATCACTTCATCATCCGGTTCTAGACGATGCATTCTTCCCGATCGTCCAACCAACTAACCGTCCAACGAACCCCGGCATTCCTATGTCGTTTGCTCATGGTGGTGCTCTGTACTGGCCACCTTCTGCTGACCAATGCCCGTCCAGTCAGTGTTTCAAGCCAAGCCGTGCGCCTTTGTCTTTGGTTGGGACTTCTACCTGATTCCGGCTTGGTTGTATCGTCTTTCATCGTCAACCAGCCAGGATTGTCTCGACGTTCTCTGAAAGCAGGAGCCACATTGGAAGCATATGCCATTTTGATAAGAAAATTATTTTGAGCTTTTTAGTGGAATGTTTTCACCTGTCATAAGACGAGTTTGAACAATCCCATTGAATTCCACCACTTAATTGTATCCTGACAGATACGTATTTCGACCTCAACAGTAAGGCCGTCTTCAGTGTCTTGTACTTGACTCGACTTGAAGAAAATGATCGCAGCTTACACTATTTATTATAAAAGTACTACGCTCGTTCCGCTTGGATGCCATTTTGATAAGAAAATTATTTTGAGCTTTTTAGTGGAATGTTTTCACCTGTCATAAGACGAGTTTGAACACGAGACGAGTCCGTGGAAACTTGATGTTGCTGAGAGCTTGGAAATCTACCGACAGGTACAAACGCGGTTGTTGAATAAAGATCAAGGAAATGGTAGCTCCTGGCTCTTCAAGTTTATACCTAAGCATTAAGCGCATCAAGCGAGTAGAAATAAGCACCGTAGTAAGATAAGTACCTAGATAAATTATTATACCTACGCATAGTATAAATAGTGTAAGCTGCGATCATTTTCTTCAAGTCGAGTCAAGTACAAGACACTGAAGACGGCCTTACTGTTGAGGTCGAAATACGTATCTGTCAGGATACAATTAAGTGGTGGAATTCAATGGGATTGTTCAAACTCGTCTTATGACAGGAGCATATGCCATCTCGTCAGTCAGTAGTGCTTGATTGCACCGACGAGGGTTCGGTTAAGTTAGAAGGATGCCCAGAGTGGCATTCCAATTCGATCGTTTCATTTGTGTTTGTACTCTCTCTCTCGGGGGTTGTGTAAATTTTATGCAGTCTTCTTCCGCGCCCAAGTGGTTGTGTTGAATAAACCTTTCGGCTACCACTACAGAGGCACTCGTCAGTGCGAAATTTCCCTAGCAGAGTTGGGTTGGTTGGCACCCATTCCTCCTGAATGCATTATCAACAAAGTGTAGCTGGCTGGCTGGCCGGGATTCACCATTCTGCAGAAACACGTGAACACTTTGTTACTTATTTTTGTTGGAACGTTGTATCTAGTCAAGCAGTATGACAAAGTTTTTAATGATATTTATGTAGCTGGGATACAATTCGAGCATTGTCACTCATAATTAGCATAAACTCTGGCAGGAATTGTATTAACAGCTTGATAATGGGAACAGCACAGTTACTGTCAGCAAGTCCAGTTGGAATAACTTACTGAACAAAACAGAGTACGGCTGGATGATGTTGCAGAAATGCATATGAATCGTGGGAATCAAATAGGAATATTTTTCATCGTGCTCATGATCTCGACATATGGATAACTTTTATACTGGCATATTTGACATTATTAAATTTCCTATAGGCAAAACATACTTTTGCATATAAAAGCAATAAAGAATAATCCATAAAAAATAAAAAACGATCCGTAAATAAGACCTGATTGTTTCGTAAAACGCTACCATAAATCCGGTTTAGGGTCATTTGGCCGAAAGGGTCATTTGGCCGAACGCCATTTGGCCGAATACCATTTGGCCGAATAGTTGAAATATGTTCCCTTAGTGAATAGTGAGAAGCAAGAAGGAAGAAGAGAAGGAGGAAGGAACAAGGATGAAGGAAGAAGGGTGAAGGAAGAGGGAAGAAGGAAAAAGAAAGAATGAAGAAGAAAAACGAAGAATGAAGAAGGAAGAAGAAAGAAGGAAAAAGGAAGAACGAAGAAGGAAGAAGGAAGAACGAAGAAGGAAGAAGGAAGAACGAAGAAGGAAAAAGGAAGAACGAAGAAGAAAGAAAGAAAAAACAAAAAGGAAGAATAAAGAAGGAAGAAGAAAGAAGAAAGAAGGAAGAAGAAAGACGAAAGAAGAAAGAAGGAAGAAAGAAGAAGGAGGTTGAAGGATGAAAAAAAAAAAGAAAGAAGAAAGAAGGATGAAGGAAGAAGGAATAAGGAGGAAGGAAGAAGGATGAAATAAGAAGAAAGAAGAAGGAAATAGAAAGAAGGACCACTCGTAAACTAAAGTTATTTTTTAACTATTCGGCCAAACGACCCGTTCGGCCAAACGGCATTCGGCCAAACGGCATTTGGCCAAATGGCCTGACACCATAAATCCATAGAATAGTGCGGAAACCCTCATAAAGAATTATTTTATGATCCATTACTAAGCTAAAATTTAACAATGAATAGGAAAATATGTTCCTTTAGACATGGTCAGGAAAAACAATAAAATTCTTGCTATTTTCCAATGAACGTATGACAAATGATCCATAAAAACTATATTTTGATCCATACAACTTCAAATTTGCGCTATATGATGATCCATAATTTTTGTCATTTGATCCATAATTTTGGTGATAAGTTCCATAAATTTGATTGCATAATCTTCTATAACGCTTGGAAAGAAGACCAGTTTAAACTATCCTAATTGATCCATAATTTTAACCGTGTATCCAACACCCTCGTGCATCGGACCTCTCGGAGGCAAATACCGTGGGACCAGCAAGGTTGGGAACAACTTTAGGTACTCCGCAGCCATCGGGGTCCTATAATATTTCCCCTTCGATGTCCTTGACATTGAGGAAGACCTGCCGGCTGTTGGTGTCCGGCTGCACGGTAGTATGTCAGTCACTATTATCAACGCCTGTATCCCATGCGGCACCTTCCCCGCTGTGAAAGCTAAGGTAAGCAACCTCATTGAAAACGCTTCTCCCCCTTGCTTCTCTTTGGGGATATGAACGCCCACCATCCCATGTGGGGAGGGTCAAAGTCCGACCCTCGAGGCTCCGTTCTAGCCGAAGCATTCCTGGAAGGTGACCTCGTCACTCTCAACGACGGGTCCCCCACCTTCTTCAACGGGCACTCCGCCACGGCTATCGATGTTTCTGCGGTAAGTAGGTCCATTCTGCCGCGCTTCTCCTGGAAAGCCGGCACCGATCTGTACGGTAGTAACCACTACCCGGTGCAGATTTCCACCAACGCTCCCCCTCCCGTGGACATCAAGAGGCGCCGATGGAAATATGGTGAAGCGGATTGGGAGGAGTACGAGCGCGCTATGTCGTCTGCCTGCGCGGACCAACCTCCCTCGTCGCTCACCGAGTTCACCGGCACGATTCTCGCCGCCGCCCAACAAGCTATCCCCCAATCCAGTGGCCGTCCTGGCCGTCGAGCACTTAGGTGGTGGACCGAGGAAACTCGGCACGCTGTTAAAGCCAGACGCAAGGCCTTACGTGCTCTAAGGAGGCTCAGCAGCGACCACCCCCTTAGAACTGACGCCCTGGAATCTTATGAGGAGAAGCATCGGCAATGTAAGATAATCATCAGGGAGGCGAAGTCCAAGCTATGGGAGGAACTTTGGAAATTAGTGGAAAATCGAGGGCGGCTCCCATCCACCTCGATAACAATTTCTGACCCTGCAAAAGTTGTCTACTCGCTACTCGTAGTCTACAACTCAACACTAGCTAGCTCGACTAGCTCGGCACAGATGCCATCCCCAACCGGAAGATCGTCCGGGTGCTTGGTGTCGACAGTGCATCGACCGGAATTAACCTTTTTACCGCACTTCTGGGCGGTGAAGGTTGTTACCAACCTGGGTGCTGCGGATAGAGCTGTTTTTCTGCGCTCAAGCGAGTAGAGGGATATTTTGAAATCACTACCACAAACAAAATTATATTGCAGTTACTTGGCTGTCAAACATTTCCCGCTCTTCGAATTTCTCTTTCCATGCTGCATGAGGGCGCACAAATGCTCTAGACTCTAAATGACTTTACGATTGTTTACATACATTCCTGCTCTAATCAGCTGCTGAATATCGTGAAATTTTGTAACGAGTGCTTTTTATTTGCATTCCTACTAATTTTCCACTCGAAATATATGTAATGTGAAAATATTTGTTACAAAGAATACAAAACTCAAACAAAGTTTATTTTTATTTTTTCCCCAAATAATAACAATACTTCTTAATATTAGATCAGAAACGAACATAACCACAATCTTCAATGTTTGGCTCCGGCACAATAGAAAAGTTTGGCTTTAGTTTGACAACCAAATCGATTCTATTCGCACCACCCAGTTACCAACCGTTTTGGTAACAATATTGTTATGTGTTGGAAAGGCCAGCTGATGGTTCGGAGAATATTTATTATTATTTTTTTAATAAAATTGTATGTTTATATTTCTTATTGAAATGTCTAAGTGTGTAATAATCGTATGTTTCCACATTATTGTGTTTGATTACAATGTTTATTTTACGCTTGGTAGCTTAAGGTGTCTTTATTTATAAGTTTTTTATTTTTGTTATGTATTTCGATTGTAGATTTTCTTTATTTATTCAGATGCTTTATTTATTTACTTATTTATTTATACATTTATTTATCTATTTATTGAACTATTTATTCAGATGCATTATTTATTTATTTCCTTCTTATTGAGATTTTTTTTTAATTCATTATTTATTATTATTCTATTTATTTAATAATTTATTGAGACGCTTTATTTATATCTATATCTAAAAATTTAAGAATTTAAAGAAATAAAAAAAGGAAAACAAGTGTCCGGTTAGGATTGTAAAGGCTTTGCATGTAGCCAACAATCGAAATTTGAATATTATTAGTTTGACACCTACCTAAAAAATAATTATTATTTGTTTAGCGTGTAAGACATCGTTATAGAGAGAAATCCTGAACCTGAAGAACTATTGTCGCGAGAAGATCGGAGAGAACCTTTCTAGAATATTCTAGGAAGCGTAGAAAGATAGAAAAGAAAAGGATGAACGAGATAGAGGGGTTGTTGTATAATTTGAACCGTCCGGAGGAGTGAAGACAACGTCGGTTGGGGTGTTAATGTGCAATTAACTGCCACAGTTCCTGTGTAGATTTAACCTAGAAAACTACCTAAAGAAAACTATCAACTAAATCCACAGTTAAAACACTTCTAAATCTTAAAAAAACTAAATCAATTTAAATAGCATGGATTGCCAACGAGATACACCACAACGGCTAGAAAAAAATGCACCAAAAGTTTAAAGTAAGTTCTAGTCGCGTTAGTCTCGTGGTAATCATAATCATGCAACAATACCAAGCGAGCCCGTGGTGTGGAAATGATTTACAGTGAAGTGGTCGAGCGGACATATTTTACAAAGAACAATTGTGTTTCGTCGAATCTGTGGTTGTCCTGCTCAATAAAGGTGCCGGCTCGCTTGATGGACCATTAGAACATTGCGCGCGTGTGTACCATTCCCCGGACATGGAACAATGGCCTACGCTATTTCGGCCTAACCGACAATATTGTGAACTCTGTGAAGACAACGGAAGAAGAAATGTGATAGAGAGAAAGAGAGACTAAGCATGCAGAACCTCATCGGGAAAGCATCGAATGGATCAGCAGCAGCAGAAACGGCCGCAACGTACCGGTGAGCTCACCCTGTGAACCACAAACCACAAACCACCCACACTCTTTAATCTTTAAATAAAACGAAATCAAAGTTTGTATGGCCCTCCGAACCACAGCTGTCCTTTACGATTAAGTTAAAAGAAATCTTGTTTTCCGTTGTCAAAGTCCACTTTGTAATTGTCCTTTTCACCACAACTACATAAAACCGTCAAAAAGGAATTATCTCCACAAACCAAGAAATCTAAGTAAAACGACCCTGAGGACCAGGGAGAAATCACAAAAGAGGCCTTGAGTGCCCACCCCGGAAGTTGCCGTGGCTCTAGACCAGCAGCTTGGGGATTTGCTGGTCCTCGTCTAGGACCTAAAACCAACTCCCTGGGTATCTGCGGGTTTCAAGGTAACATGTAAATCCCGCATTAGTCCCATTAAAACCCTCTCGAAAAAAAACACCAATAATAGAAGTACCAGACTGAAAGTTGGGCAAGCTATCGTCGACTTGTTCTACGGTCTTGACACAGACAAACAGAACTAACACTTGAGAAAATATCATCGACCATGACTTAAACGACCAATTTGAATTTGATTGCTTGTTTCACAACTAGAGGCGCTAGCGTCGTAATCCTTAGAGTTTGACATTTCACTCAGTCGACTCTAACGCCAGCCATCGTGTGCATGATCCGATTCCCTTGAACAAGGAGAGGGTTCCTATGGTTTCCGGATGTGGCGGAACCGTGCGCGGCGGCTTTTAGACAAATAGCCGGCTGCAAATGATGGCGAAATGGGAGGACACCTGGTTCGGCGCAGGCTGCTTCAGCGGGCGCGGAAGCAAGAAGCCCGGAAGCTATGCGTAGGTATTCGTTGAAGACTGGGAGAGTGTGTTGACAAACTCACAATGTGCTACACAAGTAAGTTCCAGTCCGTACAGTGGTCTGCTGTCAGCCTACTGTACAAACTGGAACTGACTTGGGTAGAGGAGATACTGTTTTTAGGTATCGGAATAACGTGGCTGAGGTGCCACTCGTCGGGAAAAGGTTGATTGGTCCAGGGTTGGTTTACCAGATCGAGGAATACTATTTTGGCGGTAGGGGAAAGGTTTTCGAGCATCGGATATCCGAATATTCCATCCGAACCAGAGGACTTTTCCCAGCTTTTGGCAAGAGCGAACCTCAGCCAAAGAAAAAGCCTGGTTTATTGGGGAACCTAACAAGTCCAGCGGGACTCGGAAGCTCTGCAGCATCAGAGCATTAGTGGCTAAGAGCCTTTGGAAATCGGCTGGATAACCGCTTATTGATGCGAGTAATGCAAAATACTCTCACTAGGCGCATTGGCTTTCCCCATTACTCGGCGGTCACTTAGCGCATTGACTTTTCCCCATGACTCGGCGGTGGTTTGGTCCGAATCGATGGAGCCACTGCTATGTTTTGAGGACTCGGATGCCCGTTCGGCACTCATAGTGTTTTTGTTTGTAGTTTTCCAATGCACTTACCTTTCTCGGGTGCCCAGAAGGGAAGCTTCCTGAGCGCTCGTACGGCTTTCCTTTTGGATTTAACAGGACGCGTTTTGTCCGACCATCAACGAAGAGATTTGCGTCCTGGCTGAGAACTGGTCTGAGGGATGGATAGACCAGCGGCGTCGGGGACGATCTAGGACAAGCGAGGTAGACATTCACAATGCTAATAAAAATTCAACCTCGGAGACGAACCTCAACGACTGGGAGGTCTTCACGCCACGGAACGCCGGTTATGTGTACCTACCTTGCAAACCCATTTGTATTTGGAAATGCTAATATCATCTTCCAAACTTGGACGTACATGTTCATGATAGCATTAGAGGCGAAAGTATAGAATTGATAGTTCCGTTAGGATACGGCAGGCATGAAGAATGTTTTTATAGAAGTCGATTTGAAAGCGAGCGGAGGGCAATATTTGTGATGGCACATATCGCACGACCTTCCTTCTGCCAAGCTCCCGTATGAAGGGGGAGGGAAGAATATCAGTGTGGAAGCTGATATATCTCCACTGGCTTGGCAGAAGGAAGGTCGTGTGATATGTGCCATCACAAATATTGCCCTCCGCTCGCTTTCAAATCGACTTCTATAAAAACATTCTTCATGCCTGCCGTATCCTAACGGAACTATCAATTCTATACTTTCGCCTCTAATGCTATCATGAACATGTACGTCCAAGTTTGGAAGATGATATTAGCATTTCCATATCATTGTAAATCGTTTAACTTCACGTAGAAGTAACACACACGAAATCATTAATTTAGCATTTGTATTTGTCTCCAAGAAAACATTCATGGAATCTGGTGAGATGCGGTTGACCTCCTGGAGGACTATAATCCAGAGTGAATTATCGTTTGTCAACAGATCCCGGTTGGCCAGGTTGTTCCAAAAGCCGTCAATATTCACTGAAGACGAAGTTCGACCTCTAGTGCAGCGGTGCTCAACCTAGGGTATATTCGCTGGCCCCAGGGGGTACCCCGGACAAAAATCCGCAATGGTGGATGTATTGCAATTCCAATCAAAACTAATTTATGAATTTTTTATACTCGTGTAATTTTTATTTCAAAACTTTGTCTAAAACATGTAAATAATATGCAGGGTTATCAATTAATCAAAGTCAATTGGATCCTGCCTTCAACAGCCAACATAGTGTATTTGAATTTTCAAAACTATTTGCAGCTCGGAAGCATCCTTCCAAGAGGCTCGGAGGATTCCTTTCAAGAGGTTCGAAAGCCATCTTTTAAGAGGTTCGAAAGCCTTTTTTAAGGAAAGCCTCCTTTTAAAAGGCCCGAAAGCCTCCTTTCAAGAGGCCCGGAAGCCTCCTTTCAAGAGGCCCGGAAGCCTCCTTTCAAGAGGCACGGAAGCCTCCTTTCAAGAGGCACGGAAGCCTCCTTTCAAGAGGCACGGAAGCCTCCTTCCAAGAGGCACGGAAGCCTCCTTTCAAGAGGCACGGAAGCCTCCTTTCAAGAGGCACGGAAGCCTCCTTTCAAGAGGCACGGAAGCCTCCTTTCAAGAGGCACGGAAGCCTCCTTTCAAGAGGCACGGAAGCCTCCTTTCAAGAGGCTCGGAAGCCTCCTTTCAAGAGGCCCGGAAGCCTCCTTTCAAGAGGCCAGGAAGCCTCCTTTCAAGAGGCCCGGAACCTCCTTTCAAGATGGCCGGAAACCTCCTTTCAAGAGGCTCGGAAGCCCCCTTTCAAGAGGCCCGAAAGCCTCATTTCAAGAGGCCCGGAAGCCTCCTTTCAAGAGGCCCGGAAGCCTCCTTTCAAGAGGCCCGGAAGCCTCCTTTCAAGAGGCCCGGAAGCCTCCTTTCAAGAGGCCCGGAAGCCTCCTTTCAAGAGGCCCGGAAGCCTCCTTTCAAGAGGCCCGCCCAAGCAACACCTCTTGTTTCTCAGTGAGTAACAACAACTGTGGTGTGACTTACTAAAGGTCTGACTTATGCACAACGCGTCGTATTTGGAACTCCTTTGTGACACAAAAAGCGCAAGAGGTGGAGCCTATTTGCAACATCTTGCGGCTACAATGAAAATAAAAACACAAAAACCAACCGGGAATCGAACCATGGACCTTGAGATTTGCAATCTTCTACTATAACCATCACACCATCAATTCTATTTGGAGATTCTGCTACAAGTGCACTACATATACAACAAAGTCATTTGTAACTTCATTGTACCTTATACGGAACATGCAGGGGACTGTCAAAAATAAAATACTGCTCAGCCGAGCTCAAAGTGTTTTGCAACTTATCAGAAACATTGTCGTAACAGTAATAAACCGAAGTGTTATTAATTCTGCAACTTATCTGTCTTGTTTCTGGTATGAAACACATCGAATTTTAAACCACCCAAGAAGTCAGATGAGTAGAATATTGCGACGCCACTTAAACGGAAAAGAAACATTGTGTTTTTTTGAAACTAGGAAGTGGCTTTAATGTGACTCGATGTATTGCCAGTGTCTTCAATGCAATTTATTAGGAACAAACACCTATTTGAAAGATGTTGCGCGTGCTGCTTGGGCGGAAGCCTCCTTTCAAGAGGCCCGGAAGCCTCCTTTCAAGAGGCCCGGAAGCCTCCTTTCAAGAGGCCCGGAAGCCTCCTTTCAAGAGGCCCGGAAGCCTCCTTTCAAGAGGCCCGGAAGCCTCCTTTCAAGAGGCCCGGAAGCCTCCTTTCAAGAGGCCCGGAAGCCTCCTTTCAAGAGGCCCGGAAGCCTCCTTTCAAGAGGCCCGGAAGCCTCCTTTCAAGAGGCCCGGAAACCTTCTTTTCAAGAGGCCCGGAAGCCTCCTTTCAAGAGGCCCGGAAGCCACTTTTCAAGAGGCCCGGAAGCCTCCTTTCAAGAGACACGGAAGCCTCCTTTCAAGAGGCCCGGAAGCCTCCTTTCAAGAGGCCCGGAAGCCTCCTTTCAAGAGGCTTGGAAGCCTCCTTTCAAGAGGCCTGGAAGCCTTTCAAGAAGCCCGGAAGCCACTTTTCAAGAGGCCCGCAAGCCTCCTTCCAAGAGGCCCGGAAGCCTCCTTCCAAGAGGCCCGGAAGCCTCCTTTCAAAGGGTCCGGAAGCCTTCCTTCAAAGGGTCCGGAAGCCTCCTTTCAAGAGGCCCGGAAGCCTCCTTTCAAGAGGCTCGGAAGCTTCCTTTCAAGAGGCCCGGAAGCTTCCTTTCAAGAGGCCCGGAAGCCTCCTTTTAAGAGGCCCGGAAGCCTCCTTTCAAGAGGCCCGGAAGCCTCCTTTTAAGAGGCCCGGAAGCCATTTTCAAGAGGCCCGGAAGCCATTTTCAAGAGGCCCGGAAGCCACTTTTCAAGAGGCCCGGAAGCCTCTTTTTAAGAGGTCCGGAAGCCTCCTTTCAAGAGGCCCGGAAGCCTTCTTTCAAGAGGCCCGCAAGCCTTCTTTCAAGAGGCCCGGAAGCTTCTTTCAAGAGGCCCGGAAGCCTCCTATCAAGAGGCTTGGAAGCCATCTTTCAAAAAGCTTGAAAGCCTCCTTACAAGAGGCCCGGAAGCCTCCTTTCAAGAGGCCCGGGAGCTTCCTTTCAAGAGGCCCGGAAGCCACCTTTCAAGAGGCCCGGAAGCCTGTTTTCAATTGGCCCAGAAGTCTCCTTCCAAGAGGCCCGAAAGCCTGTTTTAAAAAGGCCCAGAAGTCTCCTTCCAAAAAGCCCAGAAGCCTCCTTTAAAGAGGCTCGGAAGCCTACTTTCAAGAGGCTCGGAAGCCTCCTTACAAGAGGCTCGGAAGCCTCCTTTCAAGAGGCTCGGAAGCCTCCTTTCAAGAGGCTCGGAAGCCTCCTTTCAAGAGGCCCGGAAGCCTCCTTTCAAGAGACCTGGAAGCCTCCTTTCAAGAAGCCCGGAAGCCACTTTTCAAGAGGCCCGGAAGCCTCCTTCCAAGAGGCCCGGAAGCCTCCTTCCAAGAGGCCCGGAAGCCTCCTTTCAAAGGGTCCGGAAGCCTTCCTTCAAGAGGCCCGGAAGCCTTCTTTCAAGAGGCCCGGAAGCCTCCTTTCAAGAGGCCCGGAAGCCTCCTTTCAAGAGGCCCGGAAGCCGCTTTTCAAGAGGCCCGGAAGCCACTTTTCAAGAGGCCCGGAAGCCGCTTTTCAAGAGGCCCGGAAGCCGCTTTTCAAGAGGCCCGGAAGCCACTTTTCAAGAGGCCCGGAAGCCTCTTTTCAAGAGGCCTGGAAGCCTCCTTTCAAGAGGCCCGGAAGCCTTCTTTCAAGAGGCCCGGAAGCCTTCTTTCAAGAGGCCCGGAAGCCTTCTTTCAAGAGGCCCGGAAGCCTCCTTTCAAGAGGCCAGGAAGCTACTTTTCAAGAGGCCCGGAAGCCTCCTTTCAAGAGGCCCGGAAGCCTCCTTTCAAGAGGCCCGGAAGCCTCCTTTCAAGAGGCCCGGAAGCCTCATTTCAAGAGGCCCGGAAGCCTCCTTTCAAGAGGCCCGGAAGCCTCCTTTCAAGAGGCCCGGAAGCCTCCTTTCAAGAGGCCCGGAAGCCTCCTTTCAAGAGGCCCGGAAGCCTTATTTTAAGAGGCCCGGAAGCCTCCTTTCAAGAGGCCCGGAAGCCTTCTTTCAAGAGGCCAGGAAGCTACTTTTCAAGAGGCCCGGAAGCCTCCTTTCAAGAGGCCCGGATGCCTCCTTTTAAGAGGCCCGGAAGCCTTCTTTCAAGAGGCCCGGAAGCCTTCTTTCAAGAGGCCAGGAAGCTACTTTTCAAGAGGCCCGGAAGCCTCCTTTCAAGAGGCCCGGTAGCCTCCTTTCAAGAGGCCCGGAAGCCTCCTTCCAAGAGACCTGGAAGCCTCCTTTCAAGAGTCCTGGAAGCCTCCTTTCAAGAAGCCCGGAAGCTTCCTTTCAAAAGGCCCGCAAGCCTCCTTCCAAGAGGCCCGGAAGCCTCCTTTCAAAGCGTCCGGAAGCCTTCTTTCAAGAGGCCCGGAAGCCTCCTTTCAAGAGGCCCGGAAGCCTCCTTTCAAGAGGCCCGGAAGCCTCCTTTCAAGAGGCCCGGAAGCCTCCTTTCAAGAGGCCTGGAAGCCTCCTTTCAAGAGGCCCGGAAGCCTCCTTTCAAGAGGCCCGGAAGCCTCCTTTCAAGAGGCTCGGAAGCCTCCTTTCAAGAGGCTCGGAAGCCTCCTTTCAAGAGGCCTGGAAGCCTCCTTTCAAGAGGCTCGGAAGCCTCCTTTCAAGAGGCCCGGAAGCCACTTTTCAAGAGGCCCGGAAGCCACTTTTCAAGAGGCCCGGAAGCCTCCTTTCAAGAGGCCCGGAAACCTCCTTTCAAGAGGCCCGGGCTCCTTTCAAGAGGCCCAGAAGCCTCCTTTAAAGAGGCCCGGAAGCCTCGTTTTAAGAGGCCCGGAAGCCTCCTTTCAAGAGGCCCGGAAGCCTTCTTTCAAGAGGCCAGCAAGCTACTTTTCAAGAGGCCCGGAAGCCTCCTTTCAAGAGGTCCGGAAGCCTCCTTTCAAGAGGCCCGGAAGCCTCCTTTTAAGAGGCCCGGAAGCCTTCTTTCAAGAGGCCCGGAAGCCTCCTTTCAAGAGGCCCGGAAGCCTCCTTTCAAGAGGCCAGGAAGCTACTTTTCAAGAGGCCCGGAAGCCTCCTTTCAAGAGGCCCGGAAGCCTCCTTTCAAGAGGCCCGGAAGCCTCCTTTCAAGAGGCCCGGAAGCCTCCTTTCAAGAGGCCCGGAAGCCTCCTTTCAAGAGGCCCGGAAACCTCCTTTCAAGAGGCCCGGGAGCCTCCTATCAAGAGGCCCGGAAGCCTCCTTCAAGAGGCAGGAAGCCTCCTTTTAAGAGGCCCGGAAGCCTCCTTTCAAGAGGCCAGGAAGCTACTTTTGAAGAGGCCCGGAAGCCTCCTTTTGAGAGGCCCGGAAGCCTCCTTTCAAGAGGCCCGGAAACCTTCTTTCAAGAGGCCGGGGAGCCTCCTTTCAAGAGGCCCGGAAGCCTCCTTTCAAGAGGCCAGGAAGCCTCCTTTCAAGAGGCCCGGAAGCCTCCTTTCAAGAGGCCCGGAAGCCTCCTTTCAAGAGGCCCGGAAGCCTCCTATCAAGAGGCCCGGAAGCATTCTTTCAAGAGGCCCGGAAGCCTCCTTTTAAGAGGCCCGGAAGCCTCCTTTCAAGAGGCCAGGAAGCTACTTTTCAAGAGGCCCGGAGGCCACTTTTCAAGAGGCCCGGAAGCCACTTTTCAAGAGGCCCGGAAGCCTCCTTTCAAGAGGCCCGGAAGCCTTCTTTCAAGAGGCCCGGAAGCCTTCTTTCAAGAGGCCCGGAAGCCTCCTTTCAAGAGGCCCGGAAGCCTCCTTTCAAGAGGCCCGGAAGCCTCCTTTCAAGAGGCCCGGAAGCCTCCTTTCAAGAGGCCCGGAAGCCTCCTTTCAAGAGGCCCGGAAGCCTCCTTTTAAGAGGCCCGGACGCCTCATTTCAAGAGGCCCGGAAGCCTATTTTCAATAGGCCCGAAAGCCTCCTTTCAAGAAGCCTGGAAGCTTCTTTTTAAGATGCCCGGAAGGCACCCTTCAAGAGGCCCTTAAGCTTCCTTTTAAGAGTCTCGGAAGCCTCCTTTCAAGAGGCCCAGGCCTCCTTTCAAGAGGCCCGGAAGCCTCCTTTCAAGAGGCCCGGAAGCCTCCTTTCAAGAGGCCCGGAAGCCTCCTTTCAAGAGGCCCGGAAGCCTCCTTTCAAGAGGCCCGGAAGCCTCCTTTCAAGAGGCCCGGAAGCCTCCTTTCAAGAGGCCCGGAAGCCTCCTTTCAAGAGGCCCGGAAGCCTCCTTTCAAGAGGCTCGGAAGACTTCTTTCAAGAGGCTCGGAAGCCTTCTTTCAAGAGGCTCGGAAGCCTTCTTCCAAGAGGCTCGGAAGCCTCCTTTCAAGAGGCTCAGAAGCGTCCTTTCACTATTCTAGGAAGCCTCTTTTTATGTGGCTCCAAAGCCGCCATCAAATAGGCTCGGAAGCCTCCCTTCAATAGGCTCAAATGCCTCGAATCAAGAGGCGTGGAAGCCAACTTTCAAGATATTCGGAAGATCATTTTAATAGTCTCAGAAGCCTAATTTCAAGAGGCTCAGAAGACTGCAATATTAATAAAAGTCCTGTAGGAAGCTTGATGTATAAACTTAATTTGAATTGGAAAGTTTTACGAAATAATGAAAATTTCAACCCAATTTATTGAGAGCCATATATCCCGTTAGATTTCAGGTCCATTTTTCATAGTCTCATGAATTACGCCCATTTTCATTTACAGCAAAACAATAGGGGTACCTTATTAATGCAAAAGCTCGAAGAAAAGGTTGAGAACCGCTGCTCTAGTGGAAGCGTAGGGGTCGGAAAAAGGGAGAAGTATTTTCTAGATTCGATGACGTTGTATCATTTGTGTTGTGGGCAATGATGACGTTGTATCATTTGTGTTGCGCTGATTAGCTTTGGGAGTCCAAGTGGATATCTAGAAGATATCCGGAAGAGTACTGTTGTAGACGGGAGTGTCTTGGGCCATCGAGCCTGGGTGATCTCTAGATCTGTAAATAGGGCTGACATAAGGAGCTGAATTGGATTTGTTGACATGCATGTAGTGGTAGTACTTATTACTCGGGTTGGAGTGCCCTAGAAGCCTAGGACGCTAGATCTTTTGGGACTTATAATCCGAGGTGTTCCCAGGAAACCCGGGAAACGGCCGAACGGACTTATTTCCAGGGATAGAGGTCCCAGGGTGCCCTAAGCAGCGCATAATCATAGCATCCGTACCAACTTCTCGATGGTCATGGTTGATCAGCTTGCTGCTGTTTGGTGGCTTGTGTCCCCGGTCGTCCATCGGGGAAGAACCAAACGTCCCGATAATACCTAACTAGAATTTCTTGCTTCCCTTAGGAGAAACACAGCGTCTTGGAACCTTGCGCATGCTAGATTGCTTACGGGGGTTGTATCGTCTCTCGTCGTCGGGGGGTGTATCGTCGTCTATCTCTTGGTGCCGAGAGAAGCCGCTCTCTGGACACCTTTTGGTCCAAGGACTTTCTTTATCAAGTTCTGCCATCATCAACGCTTCGTTCGTCAGCTCGTCGGCCGCTGCTTTGGCTATCGGTGTTGGCAACCAAGACTTAGGAAATAGTAATTACTCATATGACCTCCTTCATCATATGTTCTCCTTCATGAAGGAATTGCCTTAATGCGAACAAACGCCCAACTTAAAAAAAAGGAATCTCATCCGCCATTGCCTCAATCCTGACAAAGGCCTGCTTTTAAAGAAGGGATTACATGCACCATTGCCATAATTGGGCAAACGTCTACTTCCAAAGAAAGAATCACATCTGCGTCTTTATCATATTATTATCAACCGGTGTTAAATACACCATTCCGGATTTTTTTTAGCCCCACTCAGTCAAAGAAATAATTTAGTGAACTGAAAAAAATAGCCAAATGGCACGCTCCCTTGTGGGCGTCATCCCATATATTTAGTTACTCTTTTTTGCAATTCTGGGCTCAATCAAAAGCTTGGTAGCAACTTTCTGAACGAAATAATGACGGATGTGTGTTTTACCGCATGTATATTTCAGCTGAATTCCTGTACAAATTTTAAATCAAATACACCATCTTTTGTAACAACTGATTCAGCTGAAATTTTAAAAATCTATTTCCCCCCCATCCGAAGGCATCGAAGATGAAGGGGTTCCATTTAAACGAGGATGGAGATAGGATATGCTTCGTAGAATATTTCAACTTTTTTTTCACAGACAATGCACACTTTTGTATCATGCGTCTCCATGCATAATCAGTAAAACTTTCAAAGTGCATATGAATAACTTGTTTTTTGTTTTCTATTTTTCAGGTAGGTATGGCTCAACAAACTGGAAAGCACCGACTTGAAGTAAAGTTAGTAAGTACGTTAAATTAAAATACGTTCTAGGGATCCGGTCACCCTCGCCCAGCAACCCTTATCATCAAACTTCTTCCATCTGTACGTACGGTAGGGATGCCTCCCTTCAGCAACTGACGGAGTAATCCAAACTTTGCCGTAGACAGCACATCCGTTCGTCAGTGTGCTGTCAACAAAAGAGTCCCCGCAGTGTCGGTTGCATCCCTCCGTAAGTAAAGTACAGACGAACGGGCCGGATGAAATGCATAAATATTTAGCTAAGCTCTCAACACTCTCGGGCAGCATTTGGAATTATTCCTGCTACTTATTCACTGGGACGCAGGGAAGGCGTTATCCCATCGTCTTTCTAAGTGAGTGAGATTTTTCACTTGCACGTTAAAGGGGACCTCCATCTCCAACCAAGAGTCCCTGAATCAGTGCAAAAAATGTCGTCCCACCCTTGCTGCTATAAGGAGCGCCTTTTTAGACGTCGTCGAGAAAAGCGTTTTTACTGAAATACTCCAAATCGGAATAACAATGTGCTAACGTCGCGTCATCCATTGGATGATCGCTCCTACTCCTTCTTCTGTCCTACTCCGCCGTCCCGACCGGTGCGTGTCTGGATGGATATTTGACACTGACTGGTTGGCAGACGTCGAGGAACATAAAGAAGATGCGACCTTTTTCCCGTTTTATTTCTTCATTCAGGAAGCCATACAAGTGGTTGAATGTCTCGCTGAATGCCGGAGTGGTATTATTTTGCATTCGAAAAATTGAGACAGAAATAAGGAAGGATGTTTAGCCGAGGAAGCATTCTTGGAAGGATCTTAAAAAGCATTCGAAAGAGCTTCCAAAATTATGTTTGCGGAATAACAGACTGTTCCACGGTTCCATTTCATCCTAAAAGTCCGATTGTTTTTTATGAGTTAGTATTCTTTGGTAAGGAAGTTGAGAATCTTTCTACCCGAAAAGATTCTTCGTAAACTCAACTCTTCAAATATGTCTCTTGTCCATAGAAAATTCCCGGATCAATATGTTTGTTTTCTGTTGATGGTCAATCACTTACGATGGTAAACGTCAGTCAATCGAAGTATTAAGCCAAAGTACTAAAGTAAGCATGACTTACTGTAATGATACAACTTCCTAATTACGTGCTAGGTTTATTGCTGAATCAAACTACGTAGTACGTACACATTTATATTCCAACGTAACATTCTGCATTTGTCTACAATTATGTAGCCATTTATAGCTGATTTATTATTCAATTCTAGACATCTTAGATCGTGAAAATATTTGTTAATTTTTTTTATGAGTCTTTAGTTAAGAATCATTGGAACTGCACAGCACAAAGGAATGTAATTCTTTATTGCGAATTCTTAACTGATGTCCTGTCATCTCAAATTTGTTCCAGTAAGAACTACTAAAATGAAATGCCAAATCTAATTTTCTTCGGAGGGCATTTTCCTTCGTTTGAGGAGATAACCTACGTAACCCCCTTCTTTTGTACAAAGGTGACCGCCCTGTCTTATCCTCAGATCCTGAACGACGACAGTTGGCAGTAGGAATCGCTCACTATTCCTGGAATGCAATGACAGCTTCTATCCCGAAGCTTAGGAAAACCGTCCCGTGAATGGAGACTGAGGATAATGGGTTTTCTCGAGAAATTAATGGCAACCAACGACCCTACTTGATTTCGGACAAGAGGAACCTGCCACCCTCGAGGAAACACTTGGTTTTCCCCCTTAATTTCGGGTGTGTACTGCAGAGAAATAGACACCAACACATGGAAAGCCGCTGGTGGCGATGGAAACCGAACGTTCCTCCCTGGGCGATCGGAAAGGGAGACGCTTTCCAGGAAAAGTTTTTGACAGCGAGAAAATTGAAAAGTTGAAAGGCATTAGACTTTTTTTCCAGCATGCATCCCTAAGGGATTGTGGGTGGGGGGCCGGGAGGATGACTTGCTCCATCATGCAACCGAGCGGCACGTTTACGGGGAGATAAATGCCTTGTCGTTTCTCTTAAGGAACATTAATTATACAATTGAGCAGCAGTGGAGCGACGGTATGCAGGCCTGCGGTGGGTTCTACAACTTTGCGGGATCCATTTGTTCTGTTCGAAAAGGAGCAGTATTGTAGCAATGGGGAAGAAAACTGAAACCCTTCGTGGCTGAGACAAAGAATCTGCAGCGGGTCGACCAAAGTTGGAGCATGAATTGGTGTAATGTTGTTTTGTCACGAAACGTGACACACTGTGGGTATGTTCATGAATTGTTTACTGGATAATAAATCGGGAGAACTTTCATCGCCCGATGCCCTATTTCTATCCCATATTAGGCTAGATGGGCTTTCCAAATTCTTATAGGCCAGTCCGTTCAGCTGAATCTTTTTAATTTTCATTGTTTCATTGATATAAAAGATATCCCTTTTTCTAGAATGCGCTCACATGCATTTTGGGTCCTGACTAGTTATAAGTTATAAAATTAATCTGGCATTGAAGCGAGATTGATTTTATAAGAGATTTGAGATATGTTCGAATCGACGTACAATCTGATATGATTCCATCGAATGTCCACGAAAATTTCCTTTGATTTTTTTTTTCGGTTTGCAGATTTCCTTCTATCTCAACCTTACTGATAACTACACAGATGTAAACAATACATTCTTAGCTTAGATTAGCTTGATTGACTGTACACAATGTAGTTGCTAGTCGCGATTAGCCGAGAAATAACAAATGTGCACTCATTCATTAATTTATTTAATTTGCATCTAAACAGATAACATTGAATCAACAATTTGACGCCACAATACACGGTTCGATGCGACATCTCTCCATCCTCGATTGCGGTCCGATCGGAAGCGAACACCATCTTTGCAGGGATGTTGTCCGTCATTCTTGCAACATGCCCTGCCCATAGTACCCTTCCGGCTTTAGTTACCTTCTGGCTGCTGAGTTCGCCATATGTGTATGTTTCCGCAGCTCTGGTAGATGGTATAACTACCTCTGAACGTTCGCACAATTGATCCTCACAGATCCTATACATCTCCGGTGGTGCAAAGGGCCGACTTGAAAGATCTCCATTCTGAGCGTTGTCCATCTATCGCTTTAACTTGATGCCCGGTTAGATTTCGGTCGGTCTTCGGCCGCCATGAGCCTCTGGGTGTGCCTCTGCTGGGATGTCCCGTTGGGTTCCACTCTAAGGCTTGTTTACAGATTTCGTTTCCGCCCCTACGTAGAGTGTGGCCGACCCAGCCCCACTTCCGATCCTGACAACCGGTGACAACTACGATGGAGCTCGTTGTTTGACATCCAGTTGTGAGGCCACCAGGCCCGAATTATATACCGCAGGCATCTGTTGATGAACACCTGTAGCCGTTGAGTGCCCTCTACTGATATGGTGTTTCGCAAGCACAGATTTCACGTTAGAGTTGAAAATTCGTATTTTGGTGCGTTTACTTATCTGCCTGTTTTCCAAGATATTTCTTAAACTCGCAAAGGCAGCCCTTGCTTTCTTGATCCGTGCGCCTATGTCGATCTTGGTACCGCCGTCTGACGCCATTTGGCTACCAAAATATTGGAAGTTTTCAACATTCTTCACTGGTTGCCCGGCTACTGTGAAACTGGAAGCGGTCACCGTGTTTACATCCAACGATTTGGCTTTGTTGACGTTGATGACTAAACCTGCCGAAGAGGAGCGTCGGCAAGGTCGTTGAGCTTACTCTGCATGCCAGAGCGCCGTTGAGCGAGGAGTGCAACGTCATCAGCCAATTCGAAGTCGTTTAGATGCTCCATGGTTATAGGCTGCCGTAACGGCTCGCGGTTTGGTTCACGGTCAATCTCACCTACCAGAATCTCGTCAATAACGATGAGGAACAGTAACGGTGATAGAATACTTCTCTGCCTCACACCAGCTACGACCCGGATAGGGTTGGACAAGACCCAATTGTGCAGCACTCTACACGAGAAGGCCTCGTACTGTGCCTCGATGAGGCCCATGTTTTTCTCAGGAACCTTCTTGCGTTTCAGGGCGCCCCACATATTCTCGTGATAGAGACGGTCGAAAACTTTTTTGTAGTCAATGAATACCAAGTAAAGGGACTCCTCGAATTCGTTGACCTGCTCCAGAATGATACGGAGCGTGACAATATGGTTCACACATGATCTTCCGGCACGGAATCCGGCCTGCTGCCGCCGGAGAGTCGCATTGATCTTCTCCTGAATCCAGGCTAGGATAACTTTGCTATGAACTTTGAGAACGGTACACAGCAACATAATGCCTCGCCAGTTATCGCATACAGTCAGGTCACCCTTTTTGGGCACCTTCACTAAGATACCTTGCATCCAGTCGACCGGGAAAGTTGCGGTGTCCCAGATATTACGAAATAAACGATGCAATAGTTGAGCGGATGTCATGGCGTCGGCTTTGAGCATCTCGGCTGATATGCGATCGACCCCTGGGGCTTTATTCGATTTCATGCTTTGGATGGCTGTTTGAATCTCTAGCAGTAATGGCAGCTTCGGTATTGACGCGTGTTATACGTCGGATCCTAGGCAGATCATGCCAAGGTGGCAGAGCTGGAATTTCCTCACACACTGTGCACAATGAGGAGATTTTAATACACACCACAGAGAGTGACGCTGATCCTCATCGTGTAACAAAGCCAACACGATGAGTGAGGATGAAGACGAAGAGTGAGAGAATTATTCTGGTGAGAGTTGGGCCAACACAAAGTTGTGCCACTTGGTGCAATATTCTTTAAAATTATATTGTTTTCCATTATGCTCGCAGAAATACTTTGAAACACAAACATATTTCGGCGGGGATTCAATGAAGTTTGGCGCTCCATGCTAAAAAGTATAACCTTAGCAATAGGCAATGGGCATAATGTTTCAATTTCATTACCTGAGATTACCTGACGGAAATTGTATTTAGAAATTGTCAGTAACACATTTTAAAGCGACAGGCAGGGCTGGCATACTCCTCAGAGTAGTTGAAATGTGCATGTCTTTTGCACTCCTCAAAAAGACCGGAGAGAGTGTGTTTCGATTATCGCTCTTTTTTTGTCTTCCTCAACGCAGTGAGGCCTCTTTGTGTTTTTACTCTGCAGCGAATGCATTTGTCAGACACGAAGAGCTGAGGATAAATGATGAAATAAACACACCGTGTTTCTCAATGAGTTTTGGTATAACGGTGAATCGAACAGAATGAAAGTAAACATGGCTAAAGTTTAGCGAAGCTGTTAATACTTTTCATGCGTAATAAGATGTTTTTGTTTTTGCTTGCCACACCTGTCGCTTTAAAATGTGTTACTGACACTTTCTAAATACAATTTCCGTCAGGTAATCTCAGGTAATGAAATTGAAACATTATGCCCAAAATACTCCTGCTCTGATAACGGGTTTTTGTAAGTTTACCGTCGAAATATTGGTTCACCCTTATTACTTGAACGTCACCTTAGGTCAACGACCTCTAACCGCTTTTATCTAAATTGCTTCTAGAATAATTGAGAAGCGTTTTCAAAATTTCACCGTTTGCTTTCCCGTGCCATTTCTTCAAATATCATATTTTGACTTTTTCTTCTTCTTCTTTGTGCAACCCTTATTTGCTAAGGTTATACTTTTTAGCATGGAGCGCCAAACTTCATTGAATCCCCGCCGAAATATGTTTGTGTTCCAAAGTATTTCTGCGAGCATAATTGAAAACAATATAATTTTAAAGAATATTGCACCAAGTGGCACAACTTTGTGTTGGCCCAACTCTCACCAGAATAATTTTCTCACTCTTCGTCTTCATCCTCACACGCTTAAAGTCATTCACACAATTTTGTGTTTCGTTCACACAAAACGGGCCTAACCTGGAACAACACATATTATGAGTAACTGCCATGTTACTCATTTTAGTGTAATTGACGGTGAACGATTCCCGATGAGTTCATTTCACACAGTGAGAGAGCGGTCGGAAAACGGACCTAACCTCAATTATATTTTTTCATGTAAATTGAAAATTATCGCAACATTTTTATACTATTTCAGAGGAGTCCCCATATGTTTCGATATGACCAAACTAAAGTGCGATGTTTATAGTGACACATTTTAATTGTTTTGCATCGAAACAAGAAGAAAATCCTCAGAAAAATTAATTTCCGTTGCGACGCATGCCGGACGCAACCGCCATCATGTATAGATCAAAATGGACTTGACAGTTCGAAGCAAAATTTCTTACACATATTAAAAGAATAAAAGACATTACACAGCGACTGTGCATGTCTTACACATAATTTTCACACAGATTGCTATTCTCTCGGGTCATCATCGTCATGTGTGAAAATTATTCATGCGATGTGTAATTTACTTTAAGCGTGCACTCATCGTGTTGGCTTTGTTACACGATGAGGATCAGCGTCACTCTCTGTGGTGTGTATTAAAATCTCCTCATTGTGCACAGTGTGTGAGGAAATGCCAGCTCTGGCGACAGGTGTAACAAGCAAAAACAAAAACATCTTATTATGCATGAAAAGTATTAACAGCTTCGCTAAACTTTAGCCATGTTTACTTTCATTCTGTTCAATTCACCGTTATACCAAAACTCATTGAGGAACATGGTGTGTTTATTTCATCATTTATCCTCAACTCTTCGTGTCTGACAAATGCATTCGCTGCAGAGTAAAAACACAAAGAGGTCTCACTGCGTTGAGGAAGAGAAAAAATGAGCGATAATCGAAACACACTCTCTCCGGTCTTTTTGAGGAGTACAAAAGACATGCACATTTCAACTACTCTGAGGAGTATGCCAGCCCTGCAAGGTGGTGATGGCCTGGTTGGCACTTGAAAAAGTTGTTCGATGTGTTCGAAGTGATCATTCGCGTCTTTTACAGGCATCGTTGCATTCATCTTCGCCCCGCTTAAGCGTCGTGAGATATCGTAGAGGAGGCAAATGTCCCCGGTTGCTGTCGCTCTCTCTCTCTTTCGTCGACCAGACAGTCTGCCCACGCTCGCTCGTCTTGTCAAATGAGCGTTTTACTTTCGTCTCAAGAGCCGAGTATCGTTGACGGGCTAAGACTTTGGCTCCTCTGGTTTTTGATCGCCATATCGCGGATTTGGCTTCTCTTCGCTCCTCTATTTTCCTCCAGGTCTCATCGGTGATCCATTATTTTCTCTGGGTGCGCAGTTCGCTCAGATTGTTCTCGCTGGTGACGATGAAGGCATTCTTGATGGCGGTCCATTAGTCTTCCACACTGCCACCTTCCGAAATATCTACAGCACGCGTCTCCATGGCAACTTCCAGTCCGCGTGCGTTGAACCGTCGTCCAACTCTTTCCTTCCGCTTATATCTCCGAGACCATGACGTCCCATAATGCGCTCATGGTTCGAGTTGTCGGATCCGATCTTCGCATTGAAGTCGCCCAAACAGATCTTGATATCACCCTTCGGAATTCTATCTACGACGGCATTGAGTTGACTGTAGAAGTTCTCTGTGTCTTGCAGATCGGCAGCATCGGTTGGCGCATAACATTGGATTATAGTAAAGTTTCGGACCCGTATTCTAAATCTGGCAACGATTATCCTTTCACTTATAGGTTCCCACTTTATAAGCGCAGAGTGTGCCTGGGCGCTTAGTAGGAAGCCAACTCCACGATGCCGAGAAGCGTGTTCATCTCGTAAATCAGAGTATAGCAGAACTTGTCCCGACTGCGTTCTGAGTTCTCCAAAGTTTGGCCAACAGACTTCACTCAGTCCCAGGATCTCAAGCTCCATGCGGCGTGCCTCATTGACAAGTTGTGCCAATTTACCCTGCTGGGCTAGGGTTAAAACGTTCCATGTTCATATTCGTTGTTTCGCGTCGTAGAGTCGTTGCCGTAAAATCAGTCCGTATTCTTTCATTATCGGATTCTCGAACAAATTGATGTTTCGGGAACAGAAGGTTGTTGGCCCAAGGTTCCGTATACACCGGGATGAGGCTGTCATCTTAGATATAACTTCCGAAGAATAGTATTTCATACTCAGCCGCTGGATGCCAGATTAGACGCTGTTGGAGCCTCACCTCCTTGGTGAACAGACGCTCGATCAGTCGGGTCAAATTTGTTTAAAGTCCCACCCAACACCAAGACTAGGCTAGTGCGTTTTGAGCGACACACGGTCGCTTTGATAGGGCCTGCTTTGGGACACATGCAGCTTTTTATAGAAGTTCAACAGAGCCCACTGTCGAACCCCACCACATCCAAGGCAGACCCCACAGGACGCGCCCTCTCACTCTAGCTGATGTCAGAAGGACAACAGTGTCCAGGTTACACTACCAGCCAAGTACGCAACCCTTAGCTGGCGATCGATTGTCATCGGAAGACCCGTGGAAGCGTGAGTATTGAAACTTGTGAGGACCAGAGTTATGTAAGGCGCTCCTTCCCGGGTGTCAACTCACCATTTCGTAGCCCAATTTATCCCTTCCAACAAACCTCCTGCAGCGACACGATGCCGGTCCTTGAGCACATCGGCGAATATACGTGTGCTCCCATCTCCCAGTTGAGAGATTTGCAGTTCCATGAACCGAGTTTCCAATTGCTATTGCCAGTCCTTTTTCGTCGCTGTGGTCTTCGCCGATTGTTCCGGTCCGTACTCTCGTGTTGATTATTATTCGTTACGTAAGTTTTTTTAGGCGCACGGATAAAGAAAGCAAGGGCTGCCTTTGCGAGTTTAAGAAATATCTGGAAAAACAGGCAGATAAGTGAACGCACCAAAATACGAATTTTCAACTCTAACGTGAAATCTGTGCTGTTATACGCTAGCGAAACATGGTGTGTATCAGTGGAAAACACTCAACGGCTGCAGGTGTTTATTAATAGATGCCTGCGGTATATAATTCGGGCCTGGTGGCCTCACAACTGGATCTCAAACAACGAGCTCCATCGTCGTTGTCACCAGAGGCCGATAGCAACAGAAATCCGGGATCGGAAGTGGGGCTGGGTCGGCCACACTCTACGTAGAGGCGGAAACGAAATCTGTAAACAAGCATTAGACTGGAACCCAGCGGGACATCGCAGCAGAGGCAGACCCAGAGGCTCATGGCGGCGAAGCCTCAATAAAGAAATAAAAGAAGTCGACCGAAATCTAACCTGGCAACAGGTTAAAGCGATAGCCGGGCAACGCTCAGGATGGAGATCTTTCTAATCGGCCCTTTGCACCACCGGAGGTGTACAGGATCCATAAGTAAGTAAAGTAAGTTAACGGGGAAGCGTCATTAATAGTATAATGAAAAAATAAATTTCCCCATACTAATTTGCATGCAAACTTGAAACCGCTTGTGCTAAATCAGTTTTAATCCAAATGAGCTCAAATTTTCAGAGGACACTCAGAACATGATAAAGAATCAGACGAGCGCTGTGGAGCAAAATCGATTTTTTGAACCACCCTGCTAAGCACAGTTGACTTGACAGATAAAGAAACCAAATAAAGAAACCATGGACATAGAATGATTTGGAGAACTTAGGATACCCGGTTTGAACATATCTTGATAGTAAATCATGCGCACCGCCTCTAAGGGCCTGTATGGACATCTTCTTTTTCTTCTTCTTCTTCTTTTGGACCATGAACATATCTAGATCGTAAATAATGCACATGACCTCTAAGGGCCTGTATGAGTTGCTATTTGTTTTGTATTGAGCCCAGTTGATATGGTTGATCAATAGGTTTGAACTCCCGAATAATTTGGAGAACTTAGAATATTCGGTTTGGACTTAATCAAATCATAAATCATATACATGGCCTCTGAGGGCATTTGTATGGGCACCATCGGTTACATTTGGTTTTGTATTGAGGATTTTTAACTAGGTTGACCAATTCGACTCTCGAATGATTTGGAGAACGTAGAACATCCGGTTTGGCCATATCTAGATCGTAAATAATGCACATAGCCGCTAAGGGCCTGTATGAGTTGCTATTGATTTTGTATTGAGCCCAGGTGACAAGGTAATTTTCCTTTGGCGTTTGGTGTGATTTGGCTGAACCCCGACCAATTGGTCTGATCTCACGAATGATTTGGAGAACTTAGAACATCCGGTTTGGGCATATCTAGATCTCAAATCACGCGCATGGCTTCTTAGGGCACTAGGATTGCTAGTGGTTTCGTACCAAGCATAATTGGCCTGGTAGACTGGCTCGAAATCCAGAATGGTTTGGAGAACCTAGAACATCTGTAGAAATATTGTTTGCATTCATGATTTGTCATCTTTGAAATAGTATTGGGTATATTTCTGAGAAATTGTTCATGCGTGATATTCGTCCATATTAAAGTGGCCAACTAACGATGCTTCCTCCGACGATTACAGGGTGTAGGTGTGGCTGATCAACAATTTGAGGTCAATCTGTGAATTTGATTGCGAAATGCCTGAGATATTGCTAAGTCAAATCCGGGTTAATATGACCCGAACACCAAACAGTGTGAATTTTTTGAGCACTGTAGGAATGTTAATGTGGTCAAAGTGGGCGCTTAACAAAAGCCATTTTTGTTAATGTTCTAGGTTTGAATCCCGTTGCGATCATTAATTTTTTTATAATTGCATACCAAAAATTTTCTCAAAAGCCCTGATTGATCAACCTAGCGGTGTTTGTTTCTTATACTGAATGAAATGCGTGAGATGTGTTTTTTTGTATATAAATCGTATATTGGCCATAACTTTTGATCCCATAGTCCGACCTGGCCAATTTCCAATGGAAACAATGGGACAGGATTCCCCGTCGAATGCAGCTTATTGTGAACAAATCGGATCAATATAAGTGCCTAAAGATGAGTGAGTTTTATTTTGCGCACATACATACACACACGCACTCACATACACACAGACATACATCATCTCAATTCTTCGAGCTGATTCGGTTGGTTTATAACACTATGGATCTCCGGACCTTCTATCAAAAAAGCGGGCTTGGTAGTCATAAGGCTACTGCTTCTGCCTCATACGCAGGAGGTCGTGGGTTCAATCCCAGGTCCGTCTCATTCTCCTACTTTGTATCTTTCTCTTTATTTATCATGTTCTAGCAATCGCTAGAACTGGAAATGGACTTTCATACCGTTTCCATTACTATTCCTATACCTTCAACTTGAGTATTCTATCAGTAATCTGCTAGAATTGTAAATGAACTATAGAGCTCGTTTCCTACATCCAATTAGAAAATCCATCAGTTACCTTCTCCTATCTATCACATTGGCAGCTCGTTAACCAAGACGGACCTCTGCCTCTCCAACCTAACCCAGAAATTCCAACAAATTCCGCATGAACTCGTGGCAAGTGCAGAGGTATATTCGGCTTGCAGTGGGCGAGTGATTGCATCATCATTTCCTCCCCCTTCCCTACATTGACTTGCATTCTGACGTGGCAGGCGCCAGTATGACCTAACAAATGAGATCACCAGTACTTGTACATTGAAGATGTGTGCTAGTCCCAAGCAAACATCTGTTGGTTCCCTGTGCAAGAACAGCGGATCTGGTCATAATGGAGTAGCAACTACGAGCAGTCAATCAAGCTCAAGCTCAAGCTATGGATCTCCGGACCTTCTATCATGAAATCGTCTTGGAAGTGAATATATTGCCTTTTCGTTACACCTTGGTGTACGAGAAAGGCAAAAATGAGTGAGGCATAATTATTTGCATAATGGAACGAAAATAGAATTTCATCAAGTAGGGGCGATTTTCGCTCATTTTTCAGTATCGTTCTAGAGAGAAGAGTGATGAGTTAAAGTTTTTTTTTCACCACATATTACGATAAAAGATTCTCCTTCGACCAGCAAATCGATTGATTTCGTCGCAAGAAAGTACTTATTTGTGTATCTTTATTTACAGGAACATTTTTTTCAATTTTTACTGGGAATTTATTTATAATTTCCATGTATTTTTATTTGCCTGTAAAGGTTTTGCGAGTTTCCTGAAAAGTTTTCTCTAATCTTATATATACAAAATAATTTGAACTTGGAAAGAATTTTTTTCGGCGATCCTTTGAATTTCAACGAATTATTTTGATTTTGTAATTCCGCCGGGTGAACTTTATTTTACATAACTTTTCAGGCGGACAAGAGCTCCTATGGCTTTTTGTGTGAAATTATTTTGAAATTCTACAGATTTTTTTATATTCCCAACGGAAGTTCTTTCACATTTTCCACTAGATTTTTTTCTTTTCTTTTATTTTCTCGGAAAATTCCACTCAACGGGAGATAATGCGAAATTTCAATCTCGTACATATTTAAATTGATTTTTTTAAATATTTTCCACGGGAAATGTATTTTATTTTCCAGCCTTGTTTAAGGTGGCGAGAAGAAGGCCATCTTAATAGTTATATTAAATATATTTTGATCAAGTCCATTCCTTTTTTACAAGGAATAGAAATTGTGAAAAACATTGTTTTAAAATAATTTCACTGTTAATCATTCATTTCATACATTCATTCCGGTCATTTCATACAAATCACTGTGTAAATCATAAACATCGCATATCCTCAACTCATTGTTGCTGCTGCTGAGCCTGCTTCTAAAACACCCTCAACAACCTTAACCAAGAGGCCACCCGGCGAAGATTGTGCCATGAAAGCGGCCCCGTCATTTCCAATTCAAAGCTCGTTCTAACCATTCCCAAGCAAGCCCATCATCAACACGCGGTCGCACTCTAAGGCACAAGCATCCGCCGTCCATTCAGCTCAGCAGGTTGCGTTGGTTTACCTCAAAGATGATGACGCGAGCCCGTCAACGAGCAGCAGCGGGCGAACGACTCCGGAAGCACCGAAGAAAATTAACATACCAATAAATCTCTTCTCATTACTTCATTATCTCTTTCCCCCGTTTCACGGAGTCGCAAGCCGCGATGCCACCGAAATGCCCTTTCCTATCAGTGAAGGTATGTAATATTGTGTATATATCAGACGCAGCGGCTAGATAGAGTTAGAACTTGAGAAACCATAGAAATTTGTTGAATAAGCTCATGTTTCGAGTTGATGGCGCGATGATGGTCAACATCTTGAACTTGCACCGTCCGATTGCAGCCCGAGCGAAAACCACCAACTGCTTTGCTCAAGTGAAATGTAAATGAAAACTCCTCCGAAACAATACATCTCAATTACCGAATTCTGATTAACATGAGTTGCGTCTTCCCGCCCGGCGTCGCACCTCAGCATCACAAAGGTGGTCCCCCCGCGCTGAACGTGAACGTATGACATGATGCTGCGGCTGGGAAGGCCTGTCAGAAGCATCAGTCTCTTGCGTCGTCGTCGCGACGACCTGTTGTGAAACTGTGAAGCATATGGGCGGCATAGAGGCCGGACCTCCATTGTTGAGGAGGATGTGATTTTTTTGTTTGTTTTGTTTGAAGCGAGTATTAATTTTCATTTCGATGCGATGATGCACAATGATGAGGGCTTATTGAGCATTATCCATTGTTCGGAAGGAGCAAGCCCACACGTGTAGGAACCGCACCGGTCGGCGTGTCAATCTGGTTGGCCTCGTTTGGAAAGTGCGTGGGCTTCTTGAAGGTGACGCATTTTCGTGAGGGATCATCGATGGGATAGATTTGGCTCAACATGTCGGAATATTCTCTGTAGGGTGTTTTTTAGCGCTGGGTGCTACGGAGTAAGACTTATCGTGGTCATTTGCCAGCTTCTGCTTAATCCAACGGATGTTTTTCCCAATAACCAAACCCGTAATATTTATGAGGGTGTCGATAAGTAGGGGTTTATGGATCAGCAACTACTATGGCAATGTCCCCGGTTGTCGCTTTGCAGAAATTTTGACACTTGATAGATATGGCAAATCTGAGTAAAGTCGAATTTATAATTTTGCGGCACACATAATCAGAGTCAATACCGAAGTGTGCACACGCATGAAGTTTCTTACTCCGAAAAAGGCACAAATCATTATAATTTGATTGTATTTCCATTTTTTTTTCATTTCCCAAATAAAATTTCTTCATTTTCCAAAGAAAACAGCTACATGTCAACAGCAAGGGTGTTTTTGATCATTTAGTAATTTGGCTTCGATCATTTTGTAGTTTGACAATAATTCATTCCAGAGGCCTGATTTCAATTTTTTTGTATGGTGGACTTCTTGTGTGAAAGTTTTTCCACAACTCTGCCTACGTTGTTTGAATTCCACTAATAACGGTGTTGAAGCGCTAGTGTAAGTGACTTATACTAAATGACAAAATTTCAATCATTTAATTTAAATGATTGCAATTAGCGCTATAACACCATTAGCAGTGGAACTCAAACAACGGACTTTTACCCGAGCAGGAGAAAATAACTCAAAAATACTTCACTCTTTGATTGATACCTTACACTGGGTATGAACTAGGTGTGCATAAAGCAATACTAGAGCAATAATATCAAAGATAAATAGGCAAAATACTTCATGCATAACATACTCTGTTATTACAATACCAAACGCATAACAAATTATTATTTTGCGTATTATTTTATGGTATTTTACATTTTATGCACACCTAGTTAATATCAACTTCTATTGACGAGCTCGGTGGTCTAGTGGCTACCACTTCTGCCTTATAAGCAGGAGGTCGTGGGTTCAATTCCAGGCTCGTCCCTTTCCTACTTTGTATCTCTATCGTAGTTCTTTCTGTGTTTCACGTTATACCAAAACGATTCCTACTGTTATAACCTTCCACACAATCCCAAAACCTCCCGTGGCACCTATGAGAGGTCGTAGAGTTCTCTGCATCTTTCTTAAGTAGGTGTCCAACAAATCATCCTTCCCCTTCCTCAGCATTCGCAAGGACGTGGCCAGGACAGATCTCGACTATTGGAGAGTGCATTGCTTCCATCTAAGAGTTAGTGATTAGTCCCAAATCAATATCTGTGGTAACGGATGAAAGTGATACTTCTCTCATACAATAGTCTTGGCTTGTACCACCTACGAATTTGTGCGAACTGCTAAATGCTAATGCTAATGCTAATCTAGTTAATATCAACTTCTATTATCGAGGTCGTCACTCCTGCTCGGGTAGGCAGAGTTGTGGAAAATCCTTCGCATTAGAAGTCCACCAAGACTGAAGACTTTCCATATACTGACGGAATAGACAATTCTGCATTCGGGGATACTCATCTTCAGCAAACCGCAGATTAGTCGCGTTCGGTTGAATCATATTTCGGAAGAACTTCTCCCTGAATTTCATCCAGCAGAGTTGGTAGAGCTGCAAATTTTTACCGGCACATTTTAATGGTGCGATAGATCGCAATTACAGAATAATCGATTGAGGCATGATTCCAGTCCAGGGCAGCAATCCGTGCATTGACAATTTGGTAATCACATCTGTTGAAGTCGTAGTCAACGCTCGATATTGGCACAGATCTTTCATCGCGAGAACGGTCGTCGATGGTTAAAACTTATGGCTTGTGATAGGCAGCAAAATAAAATTTCCATGACGATTTAGAAATTTTCCATAAAAAAGGAAATTGCCAATAAAGAAATCAGGGTATGAGAAATTTCCACAAATAATGCCCAAAACAAATAAAAAGCACTTTTAAAAACAAAAACTGCAATTATAAAAAAAGAATTTATCATTAAAAAATCAAAATGTTTCACGGAAAAAATACTAAATTTTCATAAATAAATCAATATTAGCAATAAACAAATACAAAACTTTCCACAATTTTCCACAAAATAATCAATTAAGAACAATAAAAAATAAGAAAATTTCTACAAAAAAATCAATAAATCTGATGAAATTTTCCATGAACTTCAAACGCCTTCAAATATAATGTCATCTATGGAAAAATGCTTTCTGCTTTTTGATATTTCTTCATGGAAAGTTTCATTTTTTTTATTGTTTTTTATTAATTTTATCGTGTAAATTTCTAATTTTTTTTGTTAAAAATATATTTATTTCGTGGAAAAATTTGTAATTGTTTATTGCTAATATTGATTTATTTCTGGAAGTTTTGTATTTTTCCCGTGGAACATTTTGATTTCTTTATGGAAAATTCTTCTTTTATAATTGCAATTTTTGCTTTTAAAAGTGCTTTGTTGTTTTTGTTTTGTGGAAAAAAAAATTGTTTAGAGTGCGTGATTTCTCTTGTTTCGGACAGCAGAACGATCGCGCGATCGGCCGAAATATTGTGTTCTGCATTGCGCGGCCGGTAATAAAAATCATTTCAGTGCGTGATTTCTCGTGTTTCAGATTCTCCAGTAATCAGAGCGATCGACCGGCTTTGTGCGGAAAGCAAAACGATCGGCTGGTCACCGAAATTTTGTTCTGCTTTGTGCGAGTGAATAGCAGAACTATCGCGCGATCGGCCGAAATATTGTGTTCTGCATTGCGCGGCCTGTAATAAGAGTAACCATCGAACAAGTGCAGTGCTTGTTTTAGTCGCCGGAAAGGAAATAAAATATCTATCGGTGACTCATGCGCATGTCGCGCGCGGTCGAAAAAAGCGCGTTCTTCTATAGTTTGCTATATCCATCGAGCAAGTGAGTACAGAGTGCTGCGCTTCCGTGCGGTCGTCCAAAACGCGAATCTCCTCAGTTTTCATATGCCACCGGGCGTGCATGTTTTAACTTTTAACTCGAATTAGTGTTATTTCTCATCCTATAGATCGTATCGCTTACCAAAGTGAATCCAGATAAATTATCCTATGTAACTAAAACGATATCCTATCCCAAGACAATCGTGGAGATGCAGAGGTTTACTCGGTCTCTAGTAGCAACGAGAGTTAGACTAACAATCCTTCCCTTCCATATGGCCGTAAGGACGTGGCCGGCGACGTTATTTACTTTAGATATTTGAGCTCCCGAAACGTGTACATTGAGAATGGGTAGCTAATCCCCAGCCCCATTCATTGTGTTCTCTGTACAATTTCGCAAGTTCAGTCAATCACGGAGTAGCAACTACGAATTGTGCGGTCATAATGCTCATGCTCATGCTCATGTGGAAATTTTTTAATTGTTTATGAATCTCGAAGAGATCTATGATGCATGTACCGCTAACGAACGTCAAGTCAAAAAGTTTATTGTTTTGGCCGATTGGCCGGAAGCCGAACAAACTACTAGGCCGAAAGTCAATTTGCTTAAAAGTGTCATTCAGCCGAAATAAACATACGGCCGAAAATGACGTTCGAACGAACTGGTCGTTAGGCTGAAATGTTTGTTTGGCAGAAAAGGTTTTGATGTCAAAATGTTATTTGGCCGAATGGGTATGCTGCCGAATATGTATGGCCGAAAATTTATTTCGGTTGAAAAATAATGAATGTGAGAACTGTGAACTGCGAAGTTAGAAGAGAAAAATTAGAAGTTTAAAATAAGGAGTTATTTCTCACTGCTGACTACTTGTTTCCATCTCACTGGAAGTTAAAAAGCGAAGTGAGGAGTTAATAGTGAGACGACTAACTTGCTAATTCTTTCATTTCGTTCCTCACTTCTCACTGTGAAAAGTGAGAATGGCGAGGTGAGAAATGAAGACTGTGAAGTGAGAAGTGAGACGTCTCACTTCTCACATCTCTTTTCTCACTACCTTATTTTCGCTTCTTTCTTCTCACTTCTCATTACTCATTTTTCATTGTGAGATGTAAGAAATAAGAGGTGAGAATTAGGAAGTAAAAAGTGAAACATCTATCTTCTAATTTCGGTGAAAAGTGATACATAAGTAGTGAAACGTATTTCTTCTCACTTCTTTTTTTTTCATTTTTTATTTCTCATTTCTTACTTCTCACCTAGTATGAGAAAATACAAAGTTAAAAAAAAATTAAGGTGATCAACATTCATACATGATATTACATTTAGATAATCAATTGATTAAAACTCGCCAGCGAGTATGAATTGTAAAAAAAATCGTATCTTGAGGCATTTGCCATTACTTTTGATCTCATGTTTCTTCCTACCACCAAACTATTATGCCAAACAGATGTTATAAAAGAGACTGTTGAATCAACAGTTTCGTTATACATATCATCTGATTGAAATAATAGTTTGGAATCAACAGTCCTGTTAAATCGTCCGTTTGGCTTTATAGTTTGGTGATAGGAATAAAAAACATGAGATCTGAAAAAAAAACGGTAAATGCTTCAAATCATGATACGGATTTTAAAGAATTCTCACAAATTCTCACGAAATGCTCACCCATGCGGATTTTCACTGAGAAATAGTTTTGCGGAAACCTCACTAGCAGAGTCACAAAAGGTTGATTTGCACGTTTTCTCGCTTCTATCATCCTTTTCGTGCCATCACCAAATGCAAAAAGATTAGTTTTCATTGAACATACAACCCAACTCCTATATGCAGTCAATGTGGTGGTATGGCTAGAGTGACCGCATGGTATCCCCATTTTGTTGAGGTTCTAGGTTCGAACCTTGTTCCGGTCATGAAGTGTTTATATTTGATTTCCGAAATTTCTCGCGAAAAGTGAGTGAGGCATAAACATGGGGAAACGAAAAAAATTCATCAAAGGGGCACGATTTTCGAAAGATGTGTGTCACCACAAACTACGAAAAAAGATTCTCCTTCCCATCCCAAGTGTGATCCCATTCCTTGATTTTGCCATCCCAAGTGAAATGTAAGAAATGCAAAATGGAAAATTAAAGTGAGAAGTAAAAGTTTCACTTCCAGGGAATCAATATTCGAGCAATGCCTAACAATATACCCTTTGTCGTCAGCAGAGTTTGTTACTGACAAACGCACCTCACAACAAGCCGTTGTCAGAACCCAAAAACAATATGACAAAAATCATTTGGCTTGCATGCTCTGATATTTCCGAGAATACGATGCTTATTTTGTAATCATGGTTATATTTCCATAAAAGCAGAAACTGGTTATATTTCCATAAAAGCAGAAATAGCTTAAAACCGAGATTTGCTGTAAAGATAGTGTAAAATAACGGGATGAAAAATTAGCAACAAAATGGTCTACTTTTTTGATGCTGACAGAAAAAATCGGATCTTTGTCATTATTATCTCCGACAAAAACAAAGCTTTGTCGTTGATTCTCTTTTGTCGCTTGTTTCGCATGCGCATCCAAGAAAAATTGATTCCCTGTTCACTTCCCCCTTTTCACTACTTATTTATCACTTCTCACCGAAATTAGAAGTGAGAACTATGAGGGAAAATGTGAGGACTGAGAAGTGGCAAGTTATAAGTTAGAAGCGAGAAGACATATGCCTAATTTTTCATAAGAAGTGGGAAAAGAGAAGTGAAAGATGAGGTATCTTCTTGTTCTGAAAGGTGAGTAATGAGAAGTGGGATGTAAGAAGTGAGAAGAAAGAAGTGAGAAGTAACAAGTGAATAGTAAGAAATGAGCGAATAGATTTTAGAAGTGAGATGTGATTCGTGTCATTACTCACTTTTTCCTTATCACTCCCAAATTCTCACTTTTCACTTTTCATTTCTCACTTCGCAATTCTCACTTATCTTATTTTATACTTTTAATTCCTTACTTCTTACTTTCCACAGTGCATTTTACTTCGTTTCATTTCTTGATTCTCAAATGAAAAGTGAATCACAATTGATTTGTTAGCATTTATCTAAATCTCAAAGTTGAGAGAGAGAGAGCGCGGTAATGACGAACAGTATGAATAGGATGAGATCAATAGAAGTGAGAAACAATAAGCTGAATTTGAATAGTGAGAAACGAGACGGTGTTTATAAGAAGTGAGGGATGAAAAGTGAATAAGTCGTCTTACTTCTCACTACCCATTTCTCACTTTGCACTTCTCATGTTTCACAGTGAGAAATGAGAAATGAGATACGAATCAAAAAGAGAGTCGTCTCACTACTTACTTGTATCTTCTAACTGAAAATGTCTGAGCACTTCTTACTTTTAACAATGAGAATTACAACTTAAAAAAGGAGTAGTGATAATTGAGAAATTAATGGTTCCACCTTTCATTTCGTAGTTCTCAATTAATATTTATTACTTCACACCTTTCACATTTACTATTTTTTCTACCAAATTACTTTTTTGGCTATATGACATGTTCAGCCGCATGAACCGTTCATCCAAATGACATTTTTGACCACAAAACACTTCCTATCAAATGACAGCTTTGGGCGATGGACCAGCTTATTCGAACGCAATTTCCGACCGTATGTTCATTTCGGCTGAATGACATTTTCAAACAATTGACCTTCGGCTCAATTAGCAGAACAAATGACATATTCGGCTTTCGGCCAAACGGTTCTTCCTCAAAATGAAATGTGAAAATGAAGAGTGAGAAACAATAAGTTGAATGTGATAAATGAGAAACGAGACGCAAATAATGAAAAATGGTATGATATTTCATCAAGTACAAAGTTAAATGTGAGAAATGATAAATGGTTTGTTGTTAATCAGATGGGGGCCCTCCTTAGCCGTGCAGTAAGATGCGCGGCTACAAAACCAGACCATGCTGAGGGTGGCTGGGTTCGATTCCCGGTGCCGGTCTAAGCAATCTTCGGTTTGGAAATTGTCTCGACTTCCCTGGACATAAAACTGTCATCGAGTTAGCCTCATGCATGATATACACATGGTAAAATGGTAGCTTGGCTTAGAAACTTCGCATTTAATAACTGTGGAAGTCCTTAACGAACACTAAGCTGCGAGGTGGCTCTGTCCCAGTGTGGGGATGTAATGCCAATGAAAAATAATAATGAGAAGTGAGGCGTGAGATATAAAGCAGAAAATGAAATAGTGAAAAGCTAGAAGTTTGAATATAGAAGTGAGAAGCGAGAAGTAAGAAATAAAATGCTCGGTAAAAAAGTGAAAAGTGAAAAGCGATACGTTAGAACTGAGGAATGAGATGTTGGAAATGGGAGGAAATTTTTTTTGAAGACTGATTTTTTTTAAGTTAAATATGACAATTCAGTAGTACGAAACAAAACAACAAAAGTGAGAAATAAAACTCGAGAAGTGAGGAGTAAAATGTGAGAATGTGAAACATAAGAATTGAGAAGAAAAATGTGTGAATTGAGAAGTGAGAAATGAAGATTAAGAAGCGAGATGTTGTATATGAAATGTGAGAAGGTGAAGTGAGGGTGAATGAGAGTGAAGTGAAAAATGTGAAGTGCGAAGACGTGAGAACTGAAAAGTACGAAATTAGAAGCGAGATAAGAGAACTGAGAATTGAGAAACAAGATGCTGATACCGAGAAGCAAGAAAAGAAATATGAGAGTTTAGTGAGTGAGAATTAAGGAGAATGAGAAATAAAATTTGAGGAGTGAAAAGTGAGACGCGACGCGTGAGAAAGGAGGTGTTAGAAATGAAAACAAGACGTGGAAATGTAAGTATCAACGATTGAAAAATGGGATGTGAGAAGTAAGAAATTTGAAGTCACAGATATAGATCAATAAATAAAACACGGAGTCAGATTGTCGACAATAACCCGATGAAATTGATTCTCAATAGATCGATCAAATGTAAGAGATGTGTGGTCTTATCTTACACTAGCCCAAAAACTGCTAGCACTTTTAAAGGGATGCGCAGTCGACATCTACGACGGGTCCGTGTCCAGGTGCCTTCTATTTTTTCAACTTTATTATATAGTGATTTTTCGATAAAGGAAGTTCATCACTTATATGTGCCAAAGCTGTATTTATTGTTCAACATGTTGCTTGCATTAGAAATCTTCCCATATGTGCTGATAACATTCGTTGTGATTCCAACAAACATCAACCCTCATTGCTTTAAATTCAAAACTTCTGCCAGTATTAGAAAAGAAAGTTTTTAGCACTCAACTTTCTGAATGGCCATTTGAGCTGACTAAAATGTTTGCATTGCAGCAAGCCATCTTCCATATTTCTGGACGTAGCTCTCGGCAATGTCAGGTTTTCCATTCTGTCCAGCATTATTGTGCCACTAGAACCATGTTTTAATTCCCTTTGTCATGGTAGGCACAATTTCAATTGCAATGAAGCACACACAATCAGATTGAGACAAAGGCCACAGACCATTATCTTTGGTGAAGGAGGAAAAGACTCCGTACCAACGACAAGACGAAAAATTTCCCCTCTCAACCAATGCATATAATGCATCCTTTAACCTTCTCACATCATCGGACTAATTTTTCATTGTCACACAATTGCTGATCAAGCACTTCATCGAACTTTTATTGACAACGAGTATTGGTTGATTTATCTAGTTATATGGATCATAGAACCTTTTTTTAAGGATCAAATTTTCGTTTCACTCTTGATTGATTATCGGGCCTACTATCGAAAACAAAATTCTGTTTCAATACGACATAAGATCTGCAGAAAAAAAAACAATATTTTTTTCTTTCTCGTTGTCAACACACAAATTTTCAACCCAAAGTTTTCAAATAAATTGTGCAAATCCTTCTAGAATCATTTCTACAATTGTTACAAATCCTTTCAAACTTCATTACGATTTCCGTGCTCATCATTCTTGGATTCTCAGCGAACCAAACGCATTCTAACAATTTACTGGCAACATTTGGAATTTATGGATGTGTTTCAGACATAATTGTGTTCTGTTCTGAAAGTTTTCGTGAAGTTTATTCTGAAGTTAATATAAATTCAAAAGATTTATTAACATTTAAATTGCACCTAGCTAAAAAAGTTTGAACGTTTTCCTACAAATTGCACCACCACGTGATTTCTACAGTTTCGTACCCAAATCCGACCTTATCTCCACTTTCAGCGAAGCAACCTTACACCATTCTACAAACAGTGCGAGTCTGCCGACTCGAAATCGCTCAGTCGCAATCTTTATCCTCCAGCACCACCAGCATCAAATCGAAATTATCCACCTCCACACCCCAAGCAAAGGTATACACAAAATAACCGGTCTGCCCTTCTGTGAATTCTTCGTACGTGTCAGTCTGCTCCAAATCGACCCTGTTGCTGCTGCTCCTTCTCCGTTCTATAGCATCGCTCCCTCCCACCCTCACTCCCTTACGAAACTTTGATCCTGTTTCAAGATTCAGTCTCAACTTCCGCCACCCTTCTGGCTCGATTCGACATTTAGGCAATTCTCCTCCGCCCGGACACCGGCTGACGACTGCTGCCTGCGAGTGTAACACACGCGCGCGTTCTACCTTTCATCCTTCGAATCTTCCACCCAGGCTCCCGCTGCTGTAGGCTCACCAACCACCCCCCCAAAGCAGCCTGTCGTCGACAATCGCTCAGCACAAACCGTTCGGCAAAAGTTTAGGCACTACCCGATTCGTTCCATCACCGTTCTGATTCTGATAGCTCAAGTGCTTCAACTTCCCCCAAGGCGAGCACCGAGCGCTGCTCACCAGGAAAGTTCACTGAACTCTCCCCCAAGCGCGCGTGTGGTTTCCTCCCAGCATCCCTCTCTCGACCAGTGGCGGCGTCTGCAAAGGGATTCGCTATTGGCAATCCTGCAAGATAATTTTTATACATTCAAGACATTAAATATTTTTGTATTATTTTTTATTTCAACTAATAACCAACAATATTTAGAAAAATGGTTAATCATTCTAAATTATATTTGAAGCTTTCTAAAAGATCGTTTCTTCTTCTTCTTCTCCATGGCTCTACATTCCAACTGGAACTTGGCCTAGCTTTTCAACTTAGTATTCTATTAGCATTTCCTCAGTTATTAATTGAAAGCTTTTCTATGCCCGCCATTGCATGAGTATGTATCTTGTGTGGCAAGTACAATGGATACACTATGCCCAGGGTGTCGAGAATGTTTCCAACCCGAAAACATCCTAGACCGGACCGAGAATCGAACTCGCCATCTCCGGATTGGCAATCCTACGCCTTTGCTCGCAAGGCTACTGGAGACCCCAAGATCGTTTGAATAAAACCAATTGTATAAACTCGCAAAAAAACATTCCGCTTGTCATAATGAAAGACCGCCTATGCCCTGCACCAGGCCGACTGTCGCTGCTAAGCTGCTGTTTTAGGATTCTGCCGGCAGGCAAAATCCAATCCACCCTTACATCCCACACCCCACATCGCATCCGCCGCACACCGAAGAAGCTGGCGAACTGAAGCAAGTGCTTTTTGCCATCGTTCGTTCTGGGTTTCTTTGTTTGGCTAAACTCGCCCGGCCCAGCTGCCTACCTTCTGCAAGAAGGCACAGACCGATGACGCGGAATGGGGCTGTTGCTCCTGTTGCCTGTCGATGTCGATTCGAATGCGATGGTCACCGTCGTCGTCGTCGTTGTTGTTGTCGTCCACAGTCACGGCGCAGTCCGGATCGTTAGGATATTGGATTGAAAGGTACGACGACGACGATGACGACGCACTAGCTCTCGGTTGGACTGTTTTGATCCCTTTTCTGCCTTGTGAGCAGTAATCTGCAGCGTACTGCCGCTCGTTCAGAGTAAGAGCGTGCTTTCGTTTTGCGTTGGAAGGGTAGCTGAGTGGCGAAACTCAACCCGGACAACATCTGGGGAAGTGATACGAGTGATATTTGCGGCATTGTGGATGCTGGGATTAGTAAGAGCAAATCAAAATAGAGTGACATGGAAAGCAATTGATTACCATCGCGTGAGATCAATAATAAATTTGTTTGGTTTATTTCTGTTAGCATTTCTTGGATAACTTTTTACAAGAGCGAAACATGGAAACAGGATTTTTTTAGAATAATTAGGTGCATTCACGATAAAACTTTGAATCCTGAGAGAAAACCAAAAGAATTCAATTAACGAGAGGAACAACAACAACTTTAATAAAAACTCAATTTAGTAGAAACTGAACAGTCCACCATTCGAGTTCAACATACATAACGACCAACACTTTTTGGAGCGAAAGGATCCTTCCCAGGTTTCCGAAAAGAGATGACTTTGGTTGACTTCCAGGACAATGGGAAGTAGCTGAGACGAATGGGATCAAAGTTGAAAAGGACTGAGGTTTGGATTTCAAAATTTTGTTCAACTTCCAGAACGGCTAAGCACAGTCTGGGAGAGCTCTGATATTTTTTTATTAACACTAGGATTGATTCGCTAAAAAAACTTACGCGGATACATTCGTGCAGAAAATCGTTGTAACTAAATTTTCAAATGGCTATATCTCAGTGGTTTTTCAACCGATTTTCTCAGTTTTTTCACCAACCTCTTAGCCATCTCTTCTAGCTTCTGGACATTGCAAAATATTGTATCTAGGGGTGTTCAATTTTTCACTAGAGCTGTGGGAGTAAAGCAACGGATTTAGAAAAATGCGATTTTGGAGATATACTTATATTTCATTACCAAAAATGATATCTATTCATATAGTGATGATGGAAATGATAAAATAACAAAAAAAGAAAAGAAAAGAAAAAAAAGACATCACCTGGAACATAAGAACACATTTTGAGCATCCCTACTATGCATACGATGAATATTCGGTACCTTTAGGAACCTCTTTATACTAGACGATGTATGAAGCTTCAGAAAATGTTTTCAAGCATGTTGTCTACTGTGAACTTGTTAAAATAAATGTAAACTATATACGAAATATGTGTGATAATAAATTATGATGTTCTAGGATCTCCGAACTGTACTGGAATTTGAATCAAATGGTCTACCGAATGAACCAAGGCTTCCATGATGCCCCCAGCCTCAGTATCAACCCAATTATGTCCTCCGAGTATTTGTCTTTCACTTGCGTCTCAAATCCAGGCATTTGGGATGTTGTAAGATCTCCAAATTGTCCTGGAGTTTGAATCAAATGGTCTACCGAATCAACCAAGGCTTCCATGATGTCCCACATCGCGGTATCAACCCAATTATGTCCTCCGAGTATTTATCTTTCACTTGCGTCTCAAATCCAGGCATTTGAGTTGTTGTAAGATCTCCAAATTGTCCTGGAGTTTGAGTAAAATGGTCTATCGAATCAACCAAGGCTTCCATGATGTCCTCAGCCGCGGTGTCAACCCAATTATGTCCTCCGAGTATTTATCTTTCACTTGCGTCTCAAATCCAGGCATTTGAGATGTTGTAAGATCTCCAAATTGCCCTGGAGTTTGAGTAAAATGGTCCATCGAATCAACACTGGCATCCATGATGTCCCCAGTCGCGGTATCAACCCAATTATGTCCTCCGAGTATTTATCTTTCACTTGCGTCTCAAATCCAGGCATTTGAGTTGTTGTAAGATTTCCAAATTGTCCTGGAGTTTGAGTAAAATAGTCTATCGAATCAACCAAGGCTTCCATGATGTCCTCAGCCGCGGTATCAACCCAATTATGTCCTGCGAGTATTTATCTTTCACTTGCGTCTCAAATCCAGGCATTTGAGTTGTTGTAAGATCTCCAAATTGTCCTGGAGTTTGAGTAAAATGGTCTATCGAATCAACCAAGGCTTCCATGATGTCCTCTGCCGTAGTATAAACCCAATTATGTCCTCCAAGTATTTATCTTTTACTTCCGTCTTAAATCCAGGCATTTAAGTTATTGTAAGATCTCCAAATTGCCCTAGAGTTTGAGTAAAATGGTCCATCGAATCAACCAAGGCATCCATGATGTCCTCAGCCGCGGTGTCAATCCAATTATGTCCTCCGAGTATTTATCTTTCACATGCGTCTTGAATCCAGGCATTTGAGATGTTGTAAGAACCCCAAATTGCCCTGGAGTTTGAGTAAAATGGTCCATCGAATCAACGAAGGCATCCATGATTATGTCTTCCGAGTATTTATCTTTCACTTGCGTCTCAAATCCAGGCATTTGAGTTGTTGTAAGATCTCCAAATTGTCCTGGAGTTTGAGTAAAACGGTCTATCGAAACAACTAAAGCTTCCATGATGTCCTCTGCCGTAGTATGAACCCTACTATGTCCTCCGAGTATTTCACTTGCGTCTCAAATCTAGCCATTTGAGTTGTTGTAAGATTTCCAAATTGTCCTGGAGTTTGAGTAAAATGGTCTATCGAATCAACCAAGGCTTCCATGATGTCCTCTGCCGCGGGATCACCCCAATTATGTACTCCGAGTATTTGTCTTACACTTGGGTCTCAAATCCAGGCATATGAGATGTTGTAAGATCTCAAAATTTTCTTGCAGTTTGAATCAAATGGTCTAACGAATCAACCAAGGCTTCCACGAAGTCCCCAGCCGCGGCATCAACCCAATTATGTCCTCTGAATATTTGTCTTTCACTTGCGTTGCAGTTTCAGGCAATTGAGTTGTTGTAAGATCTCCAAATTGTCCCGGTATGAGTAAAATGGTCTATCGAATCAACGAAGGCTTACATGATGTCCCCAGACGCGGTTTCAACCCAGTTATGTCCTCCGAGTATTTATATTTTACTTGCGTCTCAAATCCAGGCAATTGAGATGTTGTGAGATCTCCAAGTTTTCCTGGAGTTTGAGTAAAATGGTCTACCGAATCACCCAAGGCTTCCATGATGTCCCCAGCCGCGATATCAACTCTTTTATGTCCTTCGAATATTTGTATCTCACTTGCACCTCAAATCCAGGCATATGAGATGTTGTAAGATCTCCAAATTGTCCTGGAGTTTGAGTAAAATGGTCTATCGAATCAACCAATGCTCCAATGATGTCCCCTGCCGCAGTATTAACCCAATTATGTCCCTCCCTTATTTATTTTTCACTTGCGTCTCAAATCCAGGCATTTGAGATGTTCTAAGATCTCCGAATTGTCCTGGATTTTGAGTTAAATGGTCTATCGAATCAACCAAGGCCTCCATGATGTTCTAAGTCGCAGTATAAACCCTATCATGTCCTCCAAACAATTGTCTTCCACCTGTGTCTCAAATTCAGGCATAGGGGATGTTGAAAGATCTTCAAATGGTTCTAGAGTATGAGCAAAATGGTCTATTGAATCAACCAAAGCTTTCATGATGTCGTCAGCCGCGATATCAACTCTTTTATGTCCTCCGAGTATTTTTAATTCATTTGCGCCTCAAATCAAGGCAATTGAGATGTTGGAAGATCTCCAAATTATTCTGGACTTAAATCAAATGGTCTACCGAATCAACCAAGGCTTCCATGAAGTCCCTAGCCACGGTATCAACTCAATTACGTCCCCCGAGTATTTGACTTTCTCGTGCGTCACAAATCCAGGCATATGAGATGTTGTAAAATCTCCAAATTGTCCTGGAGTTTGAATCAAATGGCCTACCGAATCAACCAAGGCTGCCATGATGTCTTCAGCCACGATATCAACGCAATTTAGTGGACATAATTGTTTTTAAATTACTTTGCAAATCAACCACGACTTGCAAATCAACCCTACCTTGAAATATGTCTCCAGCAGATGTTTTTATTCAATCTTCCGAGCCCATGCACATGTTTGGTATATAAAAATGCTATGTTATTAGTCCCCCAAATCGCCCTGGATGTGGATCAAGTTTTCTGTCAACCAAATCAACCTCGCCTGGAACTATGTCTCCAGCGAAGGTATGTATCTAATCATGTCTTTTGAGCTCATGCACACATTTAATCGAGTCATTTACGAAGGCCTCGCATATCTGGTAAGTTACAATTAAAAATTGTCTTATGACAAGTGATTACCCAAATCATGCAGCTAGGGATGACAGTGTACCGGAGTGTGAGATTTCTGCTGCCGTGACTGGTCCTACGTAGTACTTAACGTACTCCTCCCAAAACAACACGCTTTACAATGCCTCTGTGAAATGTTTTCGGTTCCCTCATTTTCTCGATTCGAAGAGAAAAAACCGAAATAAACCAGGTAGTAAGTGATCTCTCCTTTCTTCCGTTTAACCAAAACACCAACCTTTTTGGATTGTTTCCCCATTCTCTTCATAACTTTTGAAAGCAATGACCGTCGACTAGAGTGTGCCAATTACAGAGGGATCATCCTTCTGAGCTCGGCGTACACAATTCTTTCGCATATTCTGTTTAACAGACTGGCACCGCTAGAAGAATCCTTCGTCAGCGAACACCAGGCAGGTTTTCGTGAGGGTCGATCAACGACGGATCAGATGTTCTGCCTGCGATTGATCATTGATGAATTCCGGGAGTACAACTTGCAGACTTACCAAAGTTCTTGTTGGTGTATCGGGTAACCACCCCCTCCCCCTATTTTTTGGCGTTAATGGACATCAATATGCTTGCCTATACGTTCCATTCTAGTGTCTTCTTCCGTTTACCTCGAGGACACCATTACTAGGACCTGATTGTACCAATTTCATCAATGATGATCGGATTTAACGAGACATGCCCGAAATTAGACTTCGACTGACAAAGTGATGTTCTTAAAATTGAGGTTTTTAGAGTAAAATTTCATTAAGACAAACATACACTGTCGAATGATAATTATAATAATAATAAACAATAAACATCATAAGTAAAGTAATCAACTCATATGCCTGGATTTGTAATTCAAGTAAAAGACAAATACTCGGAGGACATAATTGGATTGGTAGCGCGGCTGGGGACATCATGAAAGCTTTGGTCAATACGATAGACCATTTGATTCAAACTCATGGACAATTTGGAGATCTTACAACATCTCAATTGCCTGAGACTGCGACGCAAGTGAAAGACAAATATTCAGAGGACATTATTGAGTTGATGCCGCGGCTGAGGACTTCATGGAAGCTTTGGTTGATTCGGTAGACCATTTGATTCAAACTAAAGGACAATTTGGAGATTTCACAACATTTCAATTGCCTGAAACTGCGACGCAAGTGAAATACAAATTTTCAGAGGACATAATTGGGTGAATACCGCGGCTGGCGACTTCATGGAAGCCTTGGTTGATTCGGTAGACCATTTGATTCAAACTTCAAGACAATTTGTAGATTTTACAACATCTCATATGCCTAGATTTAAGACGCAAGTAAAAGACAAATACCCGGAGTACATAATTGGGGTGATACCGCGACAGAGGACATCATGGAAGCCTTGGGTGATTCGATAGACCATTTTACTCAAACTCCAGGATAATTTGGGGTTCTTACAACAACTCAAATACCTGGATATGAGACCCAAGTGAAAGATATATACTCGAAGGACATAATTGGGTTGATACCGCGGCTGGGGACATCATGGATGCCTTCGTTGATTTGATAGACCATTTTACTCAATCTCCAGGGCAATTTGGAGATCGTACAACGTCTCAAATGCCTGGATATGAGATGCAAGTGGAAGACAAATACTCGGAGGACATAATAGGGTTCATACTACGGCAGAGGACATCATGGAAGCCGTGGTTGATTCGACAGACCATTTTACTCAAACTCCAGGACAATTTGGAGATCTTACAACATCTCAAATGCCTGGATTTGAGACGCAAGTGAAAGATAAATACTCTGAGGACATAATTGGGTTGACACCGCGGCTGAGGACATCATGGATGCCTTGGTTGATTCGATAGACCTTTTTACTCAAACTTCGGGACAATTTGGAGATCTTACAACATCTCATATGTTTGGATTTGAGAGGCAAGTGAAAGATCAATACTCGGAGGCCATGATTGGGTTGATACCGCGGCTGGGGACATCATGGAAGCCTTGGTTGATTCGATAGACCAGTTTACTCAAACTCCAGTACAGTTCGGAGATCCTAGAACATCATAATTTATTATCACACATATTTCGTATATAGTTTACATTTATTTTAACAAGTTCACAATAGACAACATGCTTGAAAACATTTTCTGAAGCTTCATACATCGTCTAGTATAAAGAGGTTCCTAAAGGTACCGAATATTCATCGTATGCATAGTAGGGATGCTCAAAATGTGTTCTTATGTTCCAGGTGATGTCTTTTATTTGTTATTTTATCATTTCCATCATCACTATATGAATAGATATCATTTTTGGTAATGAAATATAAGTATATCTCCAAAATCGCATTTTTCTAAATCCGTTGCTTTACTCCCACAGCTCTAGTGAAAAATTGAACACCCCTAGATACAATATTTTGCAATGTCCAGAAACTAGAAGAGATGGCTAAGAGGTTGGTGAAAAAACTGAGAAAATCGGTTGAAAAACCACTGAGATATAGCCATTTGAAAATTTAGTTACAACGATTTTCTGAACGAATGAATCCTAGTGTTAATAGCTTATTCTGAGGTCCAGCATTCTTGCCTGGATGATTTTGTCTCAGTCTATTGCTCTTAAGCGCCGACAGCCCAGTACTTTCGAAACCGCTGCCAATCCTCTCGGTGATAATTTGCCGTGACCTATTTACCCAGAAGCCCACTTCCGCCATCACCGGATAGTTATCTTGTAGACAACCGGCTGCGATGTGTGATTGTTGGTTATGTACAGATTGATTGTTGCTTAGACTCCAGAATAGAGATGGTCGGGTTTCACAGTTTGCAAACCCGAACCCGATTCATAAATTCCTTTCAAACTCGGACCCGACCCGAATTCAGCTATTTAAACCCGAGCTGGACCCGAACTAGTTTTTTTTTTGCCGGAAAACTCAAACTAGATATTTAATATTTCTCTCACATCAAAAAGGATGTAGGCCCAAATAACGAAAAAGCCTCAAATTTACCAGAAACGAACAAAAAACGATGTTTTATTTCTCAAACCCGTACCCGACCCGAACCCGACGAGTTCGGGTTTTCAAACCCGAAACCCGACCATCTCTTCCGGACCGACTCGGCCAAGTGGGGGAATCCAGGCTTAGGATCGTGTTGTGGTCTTCCTCCATATCATCGATGCTTGGCTTTCAGGTCGCCGACATTGATATACAGACTTTGCCTCCGTGTTATAGCTTCACGATGTCTGCAGTTCGGCAATACGAAAGATGAGCTTGACTCATCTGGATGCTTGGCAGCAGGCGACGACAGTTGATGTTGTAGCGAAGAGCGATGGCCACAATTCTTCCCCTGGTCGGCCGGTCGAGTCTCGATGCGATAGTCCGGCATGTTGACGTTCCGTCCACCCCAACAGTCATTTTCAATGATGAACATGCCAAGAGCGAAGACCTTGTCGAATCGGGTTTTGCAAGCATACAGCCAGCGAACTGCGAAAAGATCGGCGTCAGCTGCTTCGGGGTGTCGAGCGGAGCAGCTACTTTTGGAGGATGAGTATCGTTCCCCGACAGCCGACGGAATCCAGGGGGAGAAAGTGGGGGCCATTCGCTGGTGGATGGAGCAGATGGTGCTGGAGCTTGTGTAGATGCAGCTGCCAATCGCTTGCTTGGTTAAAATGGCTTATGTACTGGGATTGCTCTTTGGGGAGCCGGGATCTCACAAAAGTTCACCTCGTCGATCACTGGAATACGGCTGCTCTTCAGGACATCCTTACAGGATATAGAAAAATATCCCGGCACCATTCGTGGAAGTTACTGGAGAACACCTTGAAGATTTTTTGGGGGAATTTCAAAATAAATTTCCCAAGGAATTTTAGGGAAAGTTTCCGAATAATTTTGAAGTGAATTCTGAAAATTCTGTGGAAAAAGTGAAGAATTCTTGAAGTAAATTCCGCGGAAAAACCTGGATGGTTTTCTGAATTGGTCTGAATTCTTCCAAGAATTTCTCCGGTAGTTTGTACAGAAATTCCTCCGAAAGTTCGTCCAGAAGTTCTTCCAAGAATTCATCCGAAAGTTCGCCCAGAAGTTAGTCAAAAAAATTCTCTGATAGTTTGTACAGAAATTCCTCCGAAAGTTCGTCTAGAAGTTCTTCCAAGAAGAAGTTTGTTCAGTAATTCCTCCGAAAGCTCGTTCAGAAATTGCTCCGGAATTTCCTCCGGGAAATGTTTCAGAAATTTCTCCAGAAATTCCACTAGGAGCTTCTCTAGAAATTCACATTAAAATTTCTCTTCATATTTTTCACAGACTCTCCATAAATTACTTCGAGAACTCCCCTGATTTTTTTTTATTTCTTTCGAGATTTGCAAGTAATTCTCTCAAACTCACCTCAAATCCAGCTTCCAAGAATTCTACCTGAAATTCCTTCAGAAATTAATTCGGGAATTCCTCCACATCTTTCCCCCAAAATTTCTCCAACGCTTCTACTCGAAAGTAGTTTAAGAACAGTTTAGAAGTTCCTTCAAGATTTCTTCTGGGCATTCCTAACAGAGTTTCTTCAGGAAATCTTCCGGTTATTCCTTCAGAAATTGCTACAAAAATTCTTCCGAAAGTTTCTCCAAAAACATCTCCATTTTTTTTGGAATCCACCCGAAAATTTTTCTGAAAAAATATTTACGGGAAAAATCCCACGGAAACTTCTCCAGAAACGATTGAATCTATTTGGCGGTAACAGCGTTAATAGGTAACAAATGTGTTTTTGCTCTCACATCCGACTAACTAAAATGTTGGCGCGAAATTGTATTTTCTACTTATTAAAACTGCTATCGTTGAAAAACTTCAATTTTATTAGTATATCTTCCGTATAACTTCTCCAGAAATTCATAAACAAGGTTCCGGAGGAAATCTTGGAAAAACTGGAAATTCCAGAGGAAATTCTGGAAGAATTCTTGGAGGAGCTTCCGGAAGAATTCCTGGAGGAACTCCCGGGGGATTTCCTGGAGGGACTTCCAGAGGAATTCCTGGAGGATCTTCCGGAGGAATTCCTGGAGAAACTTCCGGAGCAATTCCTGGAGAAACTTCCGAGGAATTCCTGAAGGAACTTCTGGACGAGTTTCTGGATGAACCTCCGGACGAGTTTCTGGATGAGCCTCCGGAGGAATTCCTGGAGGAACCTCCGGAGGAATTACTGGAGGAATCTCCGGAGGAATTCCTGAAGGAACTTCCGGAGGAATTCCTGAAGGAACTTACGGAGGAATTCCTAAAGGAACTTCCGGAGGAATTCCTGGAGGAACTTCCGGAGTAATTCCTGGAGGAAATTCCGGAGAAATTCCTGGAGGAACTTCCGGAGGAATTCCTGAAGGAACTTCCGGAGAAATTTCTGGAGGAACTTCCGGAGGAATTCCTGGAGGAACTTCCGGAGGAATTCCTGGAGGAACTTCCGGAGGAATTCCTGGATGAACTTCCGGAGGAATTCAGGAGGAACTTCCGGAGGAATTCCGGGAGGAACTTCCGGAGGAATTCCGGGAGGAACTTCCGGAAGAATTCCGGGAGGAACTTCCGGAAGAATTCCGGGAGGAACTTCCGGAAGAATTCCGGGAGGAACTTCCGGAAGAATTCCGGGAGGAACTTCCGGAAGAATTCCGGGAGGAACTTCCGGAGGAATTCCTGGAGGAACTTCCGGAGGAATTCCTGCATGAACTTCCGGAGGAATTCCTGGAGGAACTTCCGGTGGAATTCCGGGATGAACTTCCGGTGGAATTCCGGGATGAACTTCCGGAGGAATTCCGGGATGAACTTCCGGTGTAATTCCAGGAGGAACTTCCGGAGCAATTCCGGGAGGAACTTCCGGTGGAATTCCGGGAGGAACTTCCGGAGGAATTCCGGGAGGAACTTCCGGAGGAATTCCAGGAGGAACTTCCGGAGGAATTCCAGGAGGAACTTCCGGAGGAATTCCAAGAGGAACTTCCGGAGGAATTCCGGGAGGAACTTCCGGAGAAATTACGGGAGAAACTTCCGGAGGAATTCCTGGAGGAACTTCCGGAGGAATTCCTGGAGGAACTTCCGGAGGAATTCCTGGAGGAACTTCCGGAGGAATTCCTGGAGGAACTTCCGGAGGAATTCCTGGAGGAACTTCCCAAAGAATTCCTGGAGGAACTTCCGGAGGAACTTCCGGAGGAATTCCCGGAGGAACTTCCGGAGGAATTCCCGGAGGAACTTCCGGAGGAATTCCCGGAGGAACTTCCGGAGGAATTCCCGGAGGAACTTCCGGAGGAATTCCTGGAGGAACTTCCGGAGGAATTCCTGGAGGAATTCCCGGAGGAACTTCCGGAGGAATTTCCGGAGGAACTGCCGGAGGAACTTCCGGAGGAATTCCCGGAGGAACTTCCGGAGGAATTCCCGGAGGAACTTCCGGAGGAATTCCCGGAGGAACTTCCGGAGGAATTCCCGGAGGAACTTCCGGAGGAATTCCCGAAGGAACTTCCGGAGGAATTCCCGGAGGAACTTCCGGAGGAATTCCGGAGGAACTTCGGAGGAATTCCGTAGGAACTTCCGGAGGAACTTCGGAGGAACTTCCGGAGGAATTCCCGGAGGAACTTCCGGAGGAATTCCTGGAGGAACTTCCGGAGGAATTCCTGGAGGAACTTCCGGAGGAATTCCTGGAGGAACTTCCGGAGGAATTTCTGGAGGATCTTGCGAAGGAATTCCTGGTGGAGCTTCCGAAGGAATTCCTGGCGGAACTTCCAAAAGAATTTCTGGAGGAATTCGTGGATGAACTCGAGCGGGAATCTCCTAAACTCCCCCATCTTCTTAAGTTACTTCCGGTAGAGCTTTTGGAAACTTCCGAAGAAATTCCGAGAATTTGTTATGCTTACAATTAGTCCACGCCGCCGCGCCGCCACTACCGATCACCAACTGCATGACGCCGCCACGCCGCCGCCGCTGGCTGATAATGATCTATCACGCCGCCGCCGATAAAGTGTCAATCGGCGCACAGTTCTATAAGAAACCTTCCCCCTACCGCAGAAATAGTATTCCTCGAGCTGGTAAATCCTGGTAAGCCTGACCAGTCAAACTTCCCCTTACGAGTGACGGCTCAGGCACGTCATTCCGATATCTTAAAATAGTATCACCTCTCGCAACACCGCTGATTACCGACCTATCTCGCTGACCTCCCGTGTATCCCAAGTCGTCGCGAGGTTGGTTAACCGTAGACCCACATGACTTTCGCCCGAGATACTTACCCAGTTCGTACTTCGCATGACAAAGGGAAACACTTCTATCTAGTTTCATTGGATATTTCGAAGGCGTTTAACCAAACTTGGACCTGTTCTGGTGGTGATCCTGTTTCTGGTGGGCATCAACGGGGTCTTCAATGGCCTTCCCAAGAACATCTTCATCTTCGTCTACACGGACGACATCCTGCTCGTGGTCGTCGGAGATACTTCGGCCCGAACGCGTATCCAAACCCAAACATCGATTAATGCAGTTCATGGCTTGCCCTCCTCGGTCAGCCTCACCAAGTCGGCCGGGAGAAGCATCCTAGAGCATGTGTGCAACGGGTGGCACCTTTTCTCCGCCCCTAGAATCAAGATTAATGGGCTGCCGATCCTTAACCGAAATATCATCAAGGTCCTCAGGAGCTTAATCGACCGAGAACTGTCCTACGGCCCTTATCTGCAATCAGTCGAAGCCAAAGCAGTCGAAGGTGCAGATCGTGGATCAATGATATACGATCTTGTGTTTGCTGGGTCGGGCATTTATTGAGAGCAGACTGCTGTATGGACTGGAGCTGTGACTTATGAAGCACGTCGGGAGCTTGTCAGCTTATTCTCACCAGTCTTCTACCAGCTTCCGGACTTCTTTCCTCCACACCCGCTGAAGCTGCATCCGCTGAGGTAGGTATATTCTCATTTCGCTATCGTGAGCAGGCGGTTATTTGCCGTCACTTCCGGAAATCACAGGATTCCTCTCCTTGTTTAAGGGGATCGAATCTTGCAGACGATTGCCGGCGTCAGTCTCCTACACGGTGGCTAGGGTTTAATGGCACAGGGCGATGAGCTGGCACTCTCCCACAGCCTACAAAAACAAGCAGCTCTGTTTATTGCCGCTACCACACTCTCCGATAACCATGTCCTAGTCCTGACTGATTCCGCCAGTGCCATCGCTGCTCTGCAGAGCGACCGCTAGAAAACCTATGGATCCAGGCAAATCTCGCTTGTGACTAACAGTTTACAATCTTCGCCTGGATCCCGGGGCACTGTGGATTGGGAGAATCAATCAGCAGTTTTCAGGACCACACAGGTATGAGAGGACAAAAGATCCACGGCACTCTGGGGCGACATGCCCAGTCTCAAGGACCAGCAAATCAAACTGGTCAGACGCTATAAAAAATCGAACGAAAAAAAAATGTGGGACGAAACGTCCAGAACGCGCCCGTTTAGAACGTGGTTGGACTTGTGATGCTTATTTTTGTAATCCAGTCCAGTCGTCCAGTGGCGATACGATAAGTCAGAGTTATCTGGAAAGGCTTTTTATAGAAGCCATTTCGTTTAGGAATGTGAAATCAAAAGAATCTAAGAAACCGTTTGTTTCTTAGTTACCAAGCTTTCAGTTTCTGCCTTCTTTTGAACGTCATCATAAATTATCGATTTCAGGAACAAGTTCTGTAGAATATAAAATTAAGCAGTGGAAGTCCAACCCCATATACATGCGAGCCTTTACCAAACAGTCGGGTTAATAGTATGTTGACTGGAAGCAAACATTCAAGAGGGACTACCACTCAGAATACCAAAACTAGGTTGGATCCGTATGCAGCGGCTTCTTCTGAAAATTCAATCAGTGAAGGTCGCCTCGAGGATGAAACTCCGCCACCGTTTGTTCCGAGTGATGACGGTCGTCATGAGAAGTGGCTTCTCAGGCAGAGAACATTTGATCAAGAAAGGGTAAGCAAGCTGGTCGAACTGTCTGTGCGTTCTTCTGACTTGTATTCCTTTCCAGCGTCAACAGCTTGAGATGACGATGAAAGAACTTTCCAGGCAGAAAAAGATGCTGGAAGCGACAAATCAACGGCTACGAATGGAATCTAAATCGCAATTGAATATTTCGGCAACAATTGATAAAGATTCATTAGAAGAAGAGAAAGGAGATGACTATGAAATTAATATTAGAACTGATCGTCAATACGAAATCAAATTGCTTAGCCAGCTACAAAAACGTTTACTGAAGTATCGAATGGATCGCAATGAACTGGAGGAAATGATTCTGAAGCAAAAGATAGAAAACCAACTATTGAAAGCATCAATTGCGAATCAATAGACAGGAGCTAATCGAGAACAAAACCATTAGTTGAAAATACATTCCAAATTTTCTATTTCGATATTACCTTGTTTCTTTACGTAGCTCTTTTTTCAACTGGAATACGACTGTCGTAGCTTCTACTTAGTATTCTTATTCGCATATTCGCAGCTATTTATCTCAAAGGAAGGATAGCCAATCGGATAACTCTCCCCGTCATAAGAATCTTTCATGAAGTTTTTATTTAGCATTTACTAATTACGAAAATCTTTAGGTAGGGGGGAAAGACGGCTTTGGCAGGTTTTGCTCTATTATTGGCAGGGGGTTTTTGTCGACCGAATTTTATGAAGTTTGGCCACAATATTCTTTGATATGCAAAGAATGTTTAGGCCAAATTTGAACCTAGTCAGTCATAAAAAACCCCCTGCCAATAATAGAATAAAACCTGCCAAAGCCGTCATTCCCCCTATCTTTTTTTTTTATACAAGCTTTTTAATAAAAATTACACAACCAAAATCAGGTGAACTCATCAACTAATACCGATGGGTTAGCAGATATCCGGGAGAAGTAAATATCAATCTGACACATCCTGGCAATCAATTGATAGTGTAGAACATATCTGCGCCGTTTTGGACTTGTGGTAATTCTATCAAGTTCTGGTTAACCCGAAGTAGACGGAATAAGAAACATGTAATCAAGTTGTATGTAGCAGATCTACCTCGACCAAAAGTGAATGAAATAAAAACACATTTTATATAGTTTCAATTATTATATTTTTATTGTAGAATCTTCTAGCACAATGTTGAGGTGCCAGCTTTATGAAAATATCATTAGTTTACATATAAATTTACTTATCCATAACACTGTTATACCGTATACAGTTACGAGTATAATTTGTTTCTTATTGTATAAAGTTGTACAAATATATCTCATTGCAACATCTTATTGACGCAGTGCACTACACATCCCGGCATCCGCTTTTGGAAGTCGGCCAAACCCCAAGGCGTCACCTGTATGCACCAGTTCAGCTCCAGGTACTTCAGGTTCGGATACTTATCCGGCAGCGTCATCAGATCGTCGTCGAAGAACATGCGGCTGTCGTAGATCTTCAACCGCTTTAGAGTGCTGTTCGGCAACATGAACGCCACCGGCGAGTGAATGAACCGGAAGGTAATTTCCTCCAGCCGTTTCAAGTGACCCAAGGCTTCCAGGATGCTAACCTGGCAGTATTTATGCTCGTCCGTGATGCTCAGCTGCTTGATATTGGCGAAGTTTTTGCAGACGTGCTCGAGAACACCATTCGGTCCGATGTAGTCCTGCAGTGTCACGCTCAAATCGATCACGTTCGGCAGTAGCTGCCGAAAACTTTCGATATCACCGGCACTTAGACAATTCGGATTCGTCATCTCTAAGTTGAAGCGTGTGACGCTTGTCAATGGTTTGCACTGTACTGTAAATCCGGGCTGAACACTTCCAACGATACTCAACGATTTCAAATTCTTCAAGCGCTCCAACTTAACGAATGATTCCGGATTGAACGGGTAGCACCAAAATTCCAATATTTCAATACCTGGACATGACTTGGTAATAAGGTCCAGCACACGCGCGTCAACATCAAAAAATAGATTCACTTCTTTCAGCAGGCTGAAGCCTCCAAAGAACTTTTTCAATGCATGATCACTTGCGTATTCAAAAATTTCACCCTCTAATTCGATCACTTCAGCCTCCGGTAAGTGCAGCTCCTCGATCGGAATAGAATACTGGCCGGAATACAAACCAAAACTTTTCAGCCGTGGAGCCAACTGTTTTAGAATCATCACCGACTCTCGCGCATCCATCGAACCGGTGAAATGCACACTGAGGTGCGTCAGGCTGGGTAAGTTCATGCGTTGTATCGGAAGCACGTTGAAAAATGTTTGCAGATCCTGCAAATACCTCAACTCCGGGAAATTTACCAGCTCCCCAGGCGTCCCATCTTCCAGCCCAATCATCAACTGTTGGAGATTTGGCGTGCGAACCACCACCTGCCGCAGTTGCTCTTCGGTGAATTTTGTCAAACAGTAGAAGCTCTCCAAGCCCTCGCCGAACAGATCCAGAATTTCCACGACCCACTCGAAATCGCACTTGCAGCAAGTCTCCGGCTGAAGAAAGGCAAACAGGTTCCTGTAGCGACGGGAACTCTTGCTGAGGTAATTCCGCTGCGTTCGGCCACTGGTCAGCTTGAGCGCTATGTTCCGCAGCGATCGACTGTTGAAGGCTAGCTCGCTCCACAAGCTGCTAACTAGGGATGCAGATTTACGATCGGACAGCGGAAGGTATGAAAATACGCGCTCCAGCACTTCATTCGGTAGGTTTGCGACGGTACTTCTTTTGGTATTCATTGTATAAGGAACACTTGAGTGGAAAAGAGTGAATGTGGAGGAAGGGAACGGTGATAGCTTTTATACAGTCAACAATGGGTATGGAAATAATTTACTGGGTACATTCATTTTTCTTAATACGTTTAATACGATACGAATTCTACACGCCCTGTTTTTCAATATAGATTTCATACCTAAATCAGCAGAATGGTTGAAAGCGAAGCGTAGCAATGTTTTCAGTTTCATGTACCTGAAAATGTCAATCTTTGGCATACGACTACTTTAGTTACACATCTATTTGAAGTTGCTATAAATAATTCATATTGTACTGAACTTTTTTTCAACTCAAATAACATTATTTCTCATCTTTTTCTTGTTGGGTTTTTGATCACTGCGACAATTAGTTAGTTCTATTGTAATACATTGTATGTCATGTTTTACCGTTCAATTAAACAACATTCAAGTTCGGATGTTCAACATAGGGTAGAACAAAGAATTTGCTTTCAAAGCCACAAATTACACAATTCTTTAATATTTACCGTAAAAAAAGGAAACGTCATTTGGAGTGAAACCATTTATCGGCGGCCGAGCGAAATGCAGCGATTCTGGACTGGATACCAGTTTGATTTGGGTTTAATTTGGATTGAATTTCAGTGTATTTGGATTTAGAATTGAATTGAAATCGCAATAATAATGATGAGTATTTAAATTTTATTGACTTTAGGTTTAGGCTAAAATAGCATTCAATTTGAATAAGATGCTAAATTGGATAGCGTTTGGTTTGAATTATATTTAAATTTCTAAAAAAAAAGACACGAACACCGTCTTCGACCAGAGGTCGTACAAACTGAACACTTAACCACCTAGCATGAGACAACGGAAACATAACACCCAGTAGCTCAGTGGAGAAATATCCGATCACTATAAGTTTCCTCCTTACCGAATCGAACCCACACTCCATAGCCCGATTAACGTCGCTAACCGCACGGTTACGAAACCCACACAAATTTGATTTTATTGTGTTCGGATTGGACGTAGGTTAGACATAATTAAGATTGGATTCAGCTCGACTTGAGATTCGATTAAGATTTGGATTTGGATTGAATTTGGATTGGATTTGGATTTTAATTGGAGTTGGATTCGGATTTGAATTAGAATTGAATTGAATTCGTTTTGAATTTTGATTGAGTTTCGTTTCGATTTGGATTAGATTTAGATTAAGATTGGATTTGGGTTGAATTCGGATTGGATTTGTGTTGGACTTGAATTGGGTTCGGATTGGATTTGAAGGGTCTGGGTCATTTGGCATAACGTCATTTGGCATAAAGACAATTTGGTATAACGGACATTTGGCATAATTTTGAACTGCAACAAAAGAGTGGGTCATTTGGCATAACGGACATTTTTCATAATTTGGAGCAGAGAAAGAGTAAGGGCTATTAGTTTTATTTTTTCACGTAGATGAAGTAGATCGAGGATACCTTCTGATAAAGTTAACTGGTGGACGACATTTGTCGAAAGGACGGACAAATGAAACGGCAGAACTACTTCCGAGGAAGAGATCACATTCATCTTTGACTCATTCCAGTCAAATGCCCACTTCCAAAAATATATCTCAAATCTCGTTGTTTGATGCCGGAAAAACACCTTCTTTTGAAGAAGGGATCAGGTCCACCATTGCATCAATCCATCTTTCAAGGAAGGAATCACATCCACCATTGCCTTATTCTGGACAAACTTTTGAAGGAGGCACATCACCATTGCCTTAACTGCCAAAATCCAGGCAAACGCCTTCTCTTAAAGGAGGGATCACATCCACCATTTCCTTAATCCGGGCCAACGCCTACTTTCAAAGAAGGGCTCACATCAACCATTGCATTAGTCCTAGTGAGTGCCTACTTTGAAAGAATGGATCGCATCCACCATTGCCTTAACCAGGGCCGGCGCCTACTAGATCACATTTATTATTGGTTAACCCGGGCGAGCGCCTACTTCAAAAGAAGGGATCACATCCACCATTGCATTAATCAAGACGAAGGCCTACTTTTAAAGAAGGAATCACATTCACCATTGCGATAATCCGCGCAAGCGTCTACTTTGAAAGAAGGGATCACATTCGCCATTGTCTTAATCCGGGCAAGTGCCTACTTTTAAAGAAGGGATAACATTCATTATTGCCTTGTTCCGAACGAACTCCTACTTCTAAAGAAGGAATCACATCCACCATTCCCATATTCCGAGCAAAAGCCTAAATTTAAAGAATGAATAACATCCACCATTGCCTTCGTCCGGGAAAGTTCCTACTTTTGAAAAACAGATCACTCCCGCTATTGACATATTTCCACCAAACGCCTACCTTTAAAGAATCACATCCACCACTGCCTTGGTTAATAAACATTGCTTTTCACTGAGCAAACCATAAATCTAATAGAGGGATAACAATAATCATTGCTTTATACTTCGCTAATGCAAGCTATCTACGAAATGATTATGTCTCTTTAATATTATTATCGATCGGTGTTATATTCATCATTTCGGTTCTTCCCAGTACCATTTATACAAGTAACTAATTTCATGATTACAAAAAAAAATATGCCAAATGTCCGTTATGCCAAATGACCCTAACTTTTGACGCTGTTCACAATTATGCCAAATGTCCGTTATGCCAAATGGCCTTTATGCCAAATGACCTTATGCCAAATGACCCGCTCCCGAATTTGAATTGGATTTAGACTGGATTCGGATTAGCTTTGATCCAATTCAATTGATTTGATTTGTATTTCGACTGGATTTTGTAATTAACTTTGTTTTGGACTGAATTCAGAACTGTATTGGATTTTAATTGAATATGGATTTGGATTGAATTTGGGTTTGATTTGGATTCAATTTGGGTTAAAGTATTTAATTTACATTGAATTTTCTTTAAAGTTAGATAAGGTTGGATGTGGATTGAATTAGGATTGGATTTTGTATTGAATTTGATTTAAATTCTGATTGGTTTTGGATTTTGATTGGATTTGGATTGGATTTGAATTTGATTCGAATTAGATTTGGATAGGATTTGAATTGGCTTCAGATAAGATATGGATTGGATTTGGTTTCGTTTTGGATAGGTTTTGGATTCGGATTGAAATTGGATTGAATTCGGATTCGATTGGCATTGGATTCAAATTGGATTTGGGTTAGACTGGAATTGGATTGGACCGGATTTGAATTGGTTTTGGAATAGATCATGGTATGATACTTGAATTAGATTTGGATCGAATTTAGATTGGATTTGGATTGGACTGGATTTGAATTAGAATTGAATTTTGATTGGATTTGGATTGAGTTTCGTTTCGATTTGGATTGGATTTTGTATTGAATTACATTTGTGTTGGATTTGGATTGGGTTCGGATTATCTTTGGAGTGGAATTGGACTGAATTTTAAATAGGATTGAATTATAATTTTGATTGGATTTAAATTGAAATTTGGTTGAATTTGAATTGGACTTAGATTTCGATTGGAATTGGATTGGTTTTGGATTGTATCTGAGTTTGATTTGGATTCAATTTGGGTTAAAATTGGATTTAATTTGCTTTGAATTTTGATTAAATTTAAATTCGGTTCGTATTGGATTGGGATTGAATTAGGATTGATTTGGACTTTATTTGGATTGATTTTAATTGGATTTTGATTGAATTTGAAATGGATTCGAATTGGATTTGGACAGCATTTGAATTGGCTCTAGCTTGAATATAGATTAGATTCGGGTTGGATTTGGTTTCGATTTGGATAGGTTTTGGATTGAGATGGATTTGGATTGAATTCAGATTTGATATAGATTGGATTCAAATTGGATTTGGATTAGACTGGATTTGGATTGGTTTTGGATTGGACTGGATTTTAATTGGTTTAGGAATGGATTTGAATATGATTTGAATTTAATTCGGTTTGGATTGGACTGAATTTGAATTAGAATTGAATTGTATTTAAATTGAGTTTTGGTTGAATTTGGATTGAGTTTCGTTTCGATTTGGTTTTTGTATTGGATTGGATTTGGGTTGGATTTGGATAAGATTCGGATTGGTTTTGGATTGAAAATAGATTTGAATTGGATTTGGGTTGAATTTGAATTGGATTTATATTGGATGTGGGTTGGATTCGGATTGGACTTGACATGGATTTAGATTTGATCCAGACTGGAATCTGATTGTATTACAATTACTTTTGAATTGGATATTGGGTTGATTTGGTTTGGATTTCGGCTGGATTATATCTACATAAGTTTGTATTGGACTGGATTCAGATTTGGATTGGATCTTAATTGGATTGGATTTGGGTTGAAATTAATTCAGATTTAAATTGGATATGGATTGGATTCGGATTGGATTTTATTTCGATTTGGATAGGTTTTTGATTCAGATTATATTTAGTTTCGATTTTGAATAGATTCTGGAATCGGATTGGATTTGAATTGATGTGGTTTGGATTTCGACTGGATAATTAATTTTGTATTGGACTGGATTTAGATTTGGATTGGATTTGAATTGTATTTCGATTGGATTTGGATTGGATTAGTATTGAATATGGATTGGATTTTGGATGAATTTAAATGATATTTAGATTGGATATGGATTGAACTCGGATTGGATATGGTAACGATTGGATAGGTTTAGACTGTATTAGACAGGATTTGGATTGGTTTTGGATTGTATCTAAGTTTGATTTGGATTCAATTTGGGTTAAATATTAATTTAATTTGCATTGAATTTCAATTTAATTTAGACTAGGTTCAGATTGGAAATAGATTGGATGAGGATTGAATATAGACTGGATCTATATTGAATTCGGATTGGATTTTTATTTTATTTAGATCGTATTCCGATTAGCATTGGATTGAAAATTGAGTGATTTTGGCTTTATTTGGATTGATAAGAATTGATTTTCATTGGATTTGGATGTAGATTTGAATTGGTTTTGGGTTGGATTGGATTTGGATAGGTTTCAGATTCGGATAGGAATTGGAATGAATTCGGATTTGATTTGTAATGGATTTAGATTGGATTTGGATTAGACTGGATTTGGATTGAATTTGGTTATGAATTGAAATGTATTTAGATTGATTTGGATTGAATCTGGATTGGATTTGGACTAGTTTTGATTGGATTCTGTATTGGATTTTGATTTAGTTTTGTATTGGAATTGGATTTGAGCTGTATTTTGATTGGTTTCGGATTGGATCTGGATTTGATGTGGATAGCCTCCCAAGTAACATTCTAAGTTTCATAACGGTCTTGGAAACCATAATTTACTCTTCAAGAGCGTTATAAAACCAGCAAAAAACCAAAATGTTACTAGGGCTAAGGAAACAATTATAGTGATGGTCGGAAGGTCATTGGAGGATGGGGAGGGATTGGGAAAGAGGGTATTGTTTAGTTTTCGTGGAACTTCTGAACCCTTCGACCGATTTCAACTAGATTTGGGACAAAATATTCTCTGTCCTAAGGAGACTATTTTAGTAGGAAGTTGGTAGGTCATTGGAAAAGGGGAAGGTGTGAGGTAGAGATATTGTTAAGCTATCGATCAATTCAGTTTATATTTTTTATAACATTTCATTTATTAGGTAGGCTCAGTCGTGTTTGACACTTTGCGGAGCCGCAATTCTTAAGTATAATATTTTTATAACTTGTATCATCTTACCGTTAACAGTTAGTAGGGAAGGGACATAGACCATAATACTCGTGGTGACTCAAGGTTATAATTTACCTCATTCAAGATGGACGGGTAGGGATTTGGGTTTCATTTCATTTACTTCCTGTAGGGTTGTTTACCTCAGACCACGAGGGTATCCAATAATCACTCTATTTAGTTTATCTTATGAAACCTTTGACCGATTTCCACCAAATTTGGAACACATATTCTCTGTCTAAGGGGGTCGTACACTAATTACGTAAACACTTATGGTGGGAGCAGGGCCGGATTTATGGGGGCCAGGGGCCGTATTTGGCCCAGGCCCCTAAACCTTGTGTACCAAAACCAACCTTTTTTGTACATTTCGGGGCCCCCACATACCGTCGGCCCCGGGGCCCCCTTCTGGCTAAATCCGGTCCTGGGTGGGAGGGGGGTCTGCAGTTTTCTTACACTCCATATAAATAAAAATACATTTATATGGGAAAAAGCTTACTTGGGAGGAGGGGGGTTTGAAAATCTCAGAAAAATTGCTTACGTAATTAGTGTACGGCTCCTAAGGAAGACTATTTTAGACTGTCATAGAGAAAATGGAGGGAGGCATATACGCAAATAGCATTTACGTTACAGGCATATGTATTAACGCATGGGTCGATTTAATCCAAATTAAGACCACGTCTTATTTATCCATAATGTATTTATCCTAAGGAAATGATTATAAGGAGGGTTGTGATGGTCATTCGGAATGAAGGAAGTTATTATTATTATTATTAATCTCACTTCATCCGGCATAGAGCCTAGATGAAGTCTGGCTGGGAAAAGCTTTTTTGAGCTGCCCACATTTTTGAGTCTGCTCAAATAGGTGCAAAAACCCTGCATCTTTCGCAAAACATATATATAAATATAATTACATTCTTAAAACATAAACAATATCAACATAAATAAATAAAATAAAATAAATAAAAACTCTTTACAATTTTTGTTCCTAGCGTCGTTCTTTAAGTTTACATTTGAAAGTGACAGCAGAGAAGTTGAAGTCAAACAATTCGTACACGGCATTAAATGATGAAGACATGAAGCGTACCGGATCGTGTAGACCGTAGCCTGTATTACGTGCTTCAAGATGTAGAAATCCACGTTGACGAAGTACTCTCATTGGAGCGTGTATTTTTATTTGTTGTAGCAATTCAGGAGAGTCAATTTCGCCGAGAAGCAGTTTCGCCGCAAATACAGCCTGGGAGTTACCTTTTCTGTGTTCTAGTGTATCGATGCTCAATAATCTGCAACGTTCTTCGTACGGTGGTAAGTTGATCGGATCATTCCAAGGAAGACTTCGAAGACCATATCGCACGAATTTCCTTTGTATTGCTTCGAACCTAGAAATTCATGTAGCTTGATATGGACACCATACTTCTGCGTTCGTTTTTAGTATCGATCTAACTAAAGCACAATATAATGATCGTAGACAAAAGGGATCACGAAATTCGTCAGCATCAAGTATAACACCCAAGTCACGTACTTCTGTCATACGAGTCAACGGTTGATTGTCAATAAAGTAGTCAAAAGTTATTGGCGATCGTATTCGATGAAAGGATACAACATGGCATTTTTGTACACTTACAGTGAGGAGATTCAGCTGGCACCATTCGACGAAATCCTCAATTAACTGTTGCATGGTTGTACAATCCTCGATACAGCTGATTTCCAAATATATTTTAACATCGTCTGCATAAGACAAGCGGCAACCGGGAGGTAACTTGCTGGATAGTGCGTTGATGAAAATTGATAAAAGGAGAGGACCCAAGTTGCTACCTTGAGGCACTCCTCAGAGGCTAGTAAACGGCTCAGAAGAATCCTGACCAATTCTTACTACAAGGCGACGTTCTGTGAGGTAAGATCTGAACCAACTAACGAGGTCATGTGAAACTCCCAGTTTTTCCAGACGGGCAAGCAGTATTCCGTGATCAACGCGATCGAAGGCTGATTATTGAGGTTGAGTATTGTTTAGATAAGGGGTCTCCACTCCAGTAGCCTACTAAATTGGAAAACAGGCCAAATTCCAGTTGGAATGTAGAGCCATTGAACAAGAAGAACTTCTGAACTCCTATACCGATTTTCACCAATATTGGAGCACATATTCTCTATACTTAGGAGACGATTATAGATAGGGTAGGATGGTCTTTGGCAAAAGGGAGAGGTGTGTGGGTATTGTAGAGTGCGAGATTATGAATGAGTATGTCAAACATACACAATGATGTTAGACATATTGTATGTTCGGCATTATGGATGTTAGGCATAATTTAAATTCCCCATTCTTTGGTTCACCCAAGGTTCCTTGAGATTGTACAATTTTCTGAAAACCAATTGCCTGAATTCCGGTAAATCCTGGATGATAACATTTATCCGCAAATAACATTTCCACAAAAAATGGCATTTCATTTTTTTCCGTTTCCCTGAAAATGATATATCCCTGACCGGAGTGCGCCATTTAGTATAAAGCCATTTGGCATAAGGTGACTTGGGGGCGATTTCACATAACGGTCATTTGGTACAACGGATATTTGTCATAATTGTGAACAGCGTCAAAAATGGTGGTCATTCAGCATAACGGACGTTTGGCATATTTTTTGTGTTAACTAAAATTGTTATTTGACTGTGTGGTGCTGGAATAATGCCGCAATGATAGAAAAATCTTCGGCCAGTAATTATAACAGTAAGACATAATCGTTTTGTAGAAATCAAGCATTACCTGAATATATAGCAATCATAATTGTTATCTCACCATCGGACTAATGGTTTGCCCAGTGAAAAGCGTTTTCTTCTAGTTAGTGGATGTAGGTAGATATTTGCTTAAAATAAGGAAACGATGAGTATGTATTTTATTTTAAAGAATGCGTTTGCCCGAAATAAGGCGATTGTTGGGTTGCTCCCTTGTTTGAAAACAGGCGTTCCCCCGGAATAAGGCATCGGTGGATGTGATTACTTCCCAAGCAGTACACGCAACATCTTTCAAATAGCTGTTTGTTCCTAATAAATCGCATTGAAGACACTGGCAATACTCAAACTCTTCTTCAAATGTAGGTGTTTGTCCGGCATCAGGAAACGGTAATTTTGATTCCTTGTTTAGAGTAGGCGTTTGCCTGGAATAAGTTTATGATAGATGTGATTCCTTAGTCAGAAGTTTTGCCGTTTCGTTCATCCACCGTCTATGTAAAAATACATCAAATAACCTTACTCTTTTTCGGTTCCAAAATTATACCGAATGGCTTTATGCCAAATGACTTTATGTCGCAAGACCCAGCCCCCTGAAAATGGCATTTTTTCAAAAATTGTATTTCCCGAAAATAAAATTTCAAAGAAATCCTTTTTTCCCCGGAAATATTATTTAGATTATATCAGAAAAAAAAATTAGCGGAGGTAATGTGTGAAGTTAAGTCTTCCTTATTTTATCAAATGATGAAGTATCAATAATATAACACAATTACCACGTTGACCAATTGTTTTAAACATTTTCCGATTGTCAAACTGGCAATTCTGGATACATTAAGCTAGTTTTTTTTTCACAAACAGGAGGTAATTTAACGCTGATTTCTGGAAATAATCAAAATCGTCTATAATCCACATGGGACGCTTATGCGAATCGGGGCACTATAGGAGGTAACCACCTACCTTCAATGGGACTCCAACCCATAACCCTCAGTACGCTAGATTGGTGCTTTTAATCTAGTCAGCTAGGAAGGACATCCGTCGGTCGTCGCAACTTAACGGTTACTGAATAAGCCCTAGATTCCTAAATAGGACGCATAGTGCGGCATCAGGAAACGGTAACAATCTATTTCCCGTTCCAACTGTTCTCGACGTATCATAAGATAAAGCTCACTGAAAAATAAACAATCTTCAAACAGTCGTTGGAATAATGCTTCATATTTCATAAAAATCGCCTCTTTATCATAATTTCACGAAATCACCTTAAATCCTGTTGACCGAGAAGATTGAAATTAATTGCACACCGGCTTTCTCCGTATTTAAATTAGAAACACGGGACGGCTCATGATGGCATCGTTTGAGAGCCTCACATCCGACACGGTTTTAAATTCCGCTGATTCTTTATGCAGAGGAAGTGTACTTCGATTCAATCCACTTTTGGTGATGTAGAGCCTTTTTGGTTCTAATGTTTTTGGATTTAAAAATAGTCTACTTTGATTGGATTTTGAATGCTTTTTAGCGGAATAGAATTAGATTTTAAGAAGAATATGATTTGATTTGTATTTGCGTTTCAGTGTGAATTGAAGTTGTAAAAGTTTTGCTTAGAAAAGTCCAAATGCTTATGCTTATAGCATGAAAAGGCGTGGTTATCATTATCGAAAGACGTGAGGACTGCTCCAATTGCCATATCATCCGATTTGTTGGCCATAGACTTATGTAACGATGCTAGCGATTGTGCTTACATGTGACCCATCCCGATAATCCTAGTTTCACAAAGTGCCAATACCATTCTTATCTTCCTAGATAAATCCCTGAAATCACAACATCAAATGGAACTGCCCCATGAATGACTTTTCTCCCACCATTCAGCGGAAAGAAAATCCAGAAAAATTACTTGATTACCTTGGGGATTGCCTTTGCTTCTTCATTTCCGCTTATTTTGCGTCTTCGTGTTTTTTTTTCTCAACTGTGCCATCGCCTGACCAAACGGCATCCATTCGGTCCTTGGATGTCCTTACGGCATTTCATTTCCGTTTCGCTTTCGTCAAATGATTGTTGATGCGATGATTAACCGCTAATGCAGATAAAGAAGTGGCGGAGTCAAGTGTCCTCCCATTGCGGAAGCTTGGCGTTCGACTATCTCGTATCACATTGCTCTTGACGCGCCACCAACCGACGATACGGTTGTGTACGATCCCTCCCAAAGGGGCTGTGAGTTGTTTTGACGAAAAAGTTTCTTTTGATGTCGCCCCGCTCGAGATTGGATGGAGCTTCGCTAAGTCTAACTTATTCCCGGGAGAGACTCACCTCATCAACTTTGAATCAGGTATTGAGTTTGCTGAAAGGAAAATTTTGATTATTTTTGCGGAATGACAGCTGCTACCAGAATGTCAATCAGAGTCTCCTTCTATCTGTGTCGGGACGTCTTCTAATCAACTGTAATCACGACTGGCATTTGGTTGTAAAACATTAATGGAATTTGCGAGCGCCTTGAGAAAGTCTAACATCGTTCTGCTTAATTAGTATTCCACGGGACGACCATCGTAAAAATGTTTCAGCTAGGAATGGCACAATTTTCTCCTCGTAGCCTGCAAAGGAAGCAAAATGAGAATTTATTATTTGTTTACTTCCCGGAGTCGAGTTTCCATAAATAACAAAAATGAAGCATAGAGAAACACAGGAATCTAATAAAAAACGCAATGTATTAGGTGCACGAATTGAAATTCCACCCTCGTCGTCCTTATCGCAAAGCAGCAGCTAGCGTTTCATCCCCATAGCAATAGTGGAGGAGGAAGATCTCCGTTTAAATATTTATATGCTTTCAATGTTTACCCGTATTTCGATCAACCCTCGACCGATACACGCCGGGAGGATGCGACCGCCACATATTGAATAAGGGGATGCAAATCCTTAACAAAAAAACGCTCAAATAAATATGAGAAACTTAGGATCTAGATTCATGTGTTACGGCTTCTTTGTTAGTCAATTCAGGCTGGAGGGCTGCACACATTTGTATTTGTGAACGCTATCGAGCGGAAGAGTTCGGAATGCTTTTATAACCAGAGACATTTTCATTATTTTATTCAGATTAGCTTTTAGAGGTTTTATCCATCTTGTACGGCAGTCCGTATTCATTTTTTTGCGTTAGGTTATATTTGAGGTCTCCACTTGCGAGCAAAAGCGTTATTTTGCCAATCCGAAGTGGCGAGCTTGATTTTCGACCTGATCCAGGTCGAAGAAGAGGAAGATAATGAAGAGAAGAAAAAGTATATTTGAAGTCGTGCATACATCTGCAGACGTGGAATGAAATGATCAAGATGAATCGATCAGATGGAAACTTGGCGGACCTTCAAAGGCTATCTCGTGCACACATGAACCGAGAGGGATGGTAAGGTCTTTTGTTTTCACTACACACTTTTGAAAATTAGGATTTTGGCCATAACTTCCGATATTATTGCTGGATCCGTCCTATTTTTCATAGGAAACAATAAGACAAGATTCCCCATTGAATGCAAAAAGGCTGAGGGTAAGTTACTTAAAAATTTATTAATTATGAATTTCGGGTGTAATAATAGGAATTTTGACGATAACTATTCATCCCATAATCCAATCTGGCCGATTTTCAATAGGAAACAGTGAAAAAAGACATTCCGTGGAATGCAACTTGTTGCGAATCCAAACCAAATCTAATCAAGATCCAATCAAAATCCGTTCCAAATCAAATACAAACCGAATCCAATCCAACTTAAATACAATCCAATCAAAATCCAACTTAATTCAAATTCGAATGCAATCCAAATGCAATGCAATCCAAGTCCAATCGATATCCAATCCAAATCAAATGTAAACCAAATCTAATCCAATCCAAATCCAATCCAACTTTAATCAAAATCCAATTCCAACATTATTCGATCAATATCCATTCCATTATATCAAAATTATATCCGGAACCATTCCTAATTGAATTTCAACCTAAATCTATTCCATATCAAATCCAAATCCAAATCAAATCCAAATCCAATTCAAATCCAATCCACATCCAATTCAAATCCAATCCAAATCCAATCCCAATCCAATCCAAATCCAAACCCACTCCAAATCCAATCCAAATCCAAATCTTATCAAAATATAATCCAAATCTAATTCAAATCCAATCCTAATCCAATCCAAATCCAAATCCAATCCAAATCCAATCCAAATCAAATCCAAATTAAATTCAAATCCAATCCAAATCCAATCCAAATGCAATCAAAATCCAATCCAAATTCAATCTAAATCCAATCCAAATTCAATCCAAATCCAAATCCAATCTAAATCCAATCCAAACCCACTCCAAATCCAATCCAAATCCAATCCAAATCCAATCCAAATCCAATCAAAATCCAATCCAAATCCAATCCAAATCCAATCCAAATCCAATCCAAATCCAATCCAAACCCAATCCAAATCCAATCCAAATCCAGTCCAAATCAATCAAATCAATCAAACCAATCCAAATCCAGTCAAATCAATCAGTCAGTCAAATCAATCCAAATTCAATCAAATCAATCCAAATCCAGTCAGGTTCAGTCAGATCCAAATCCCGGATTCAGTCCAGGTCCAGTCCAGTCGAAGTCAGGTCCAGATCCAGTCAGATCCAGTCAGGTTCAGTCCAAGATCAGTCAAGATCCAGTCCAGATCCAGTCAGGTGCGGTCGAATCCAGTCAGGTTCAGTCTAGATCCCGTCCAAGGTCAGTCCAGATCAGTCTGATCCAGATCCAGTCAGGCCAGTCCAGGTCAGTCAGTCAGTCAGGTCAGATCCAGTCCAAGATCGATCCAGGTTCAGTCCAGATCAGTCAGGTCGAGTCCAGGTCCAGTCCAGGTCAGTCCAGGTCAGTCCAGCTCCAGTCCAGATCGTCCAGATCTGGTCCAGATCAGTCTGAGTCCAGTCAGGTCAGTCCAGTCCAGGTCAGTCCAGGTTCGGTCAGGTTCAGTCAAATCGGTTCAGGTCAGTTCAGATCCAGTCCAGATCAGTCCAGATCCAGTCCAGATCAGTCAGATCCAGTCAGGTCGGTCAGATCGGTCAGGTCAGTCCAGTCAGTCCAGGTCCAGTCCAGATCAGGTCCAGATCAGTCAGGTCAGTCTAGATCCAATCCAAATCCAGTCCAGATCAGTTCAGATCCAGTCCAAGATCCAGTCCAGGTGCGTTCCAGATCAGTCAGGTTCGGTCCGATCCAGTCAGGTCAGTTCAGATCTAATCAGAGTCAGTCCAAGTCAGTCCAGATCAGTCTAGAGTCAGTCTAAGTCAGTCCGGATCCATTCAGGTCAGTCCAGATCCAGTCAGGTTCAGTCCAGATCCAGTCTAAGTCAGTCCAAATCCAGTCAAGTCCAGTTCAGATCCAGTCCAGATCAGTCCAAATGCGTTCCAGATCCAGTCAGATCAGTCAGGTTCAGTCCAGTCGATCCAGATCAGCCCAAGATCAGCCCCAGATCCAGTCAGGCCACTCCAGGTCAGTCAATCCATGTCCAGATCCAGTCAGATCAGTCAAGTCAGTCCGATCCAGTCCAGATCCCAGTCAGGTCAATCCAGATCCAGTCGATCCAGTCCAGATCCAGTCCAGATCCAGATCCAGTTCAGATCAAGGCCAGGTCAGTCCAAGTCAAGGCCAAGTCGGTCAGATCCGGTCAAAGACCAGTCAAGAACCAGTCTAAATCAGTCGAGTGATCCAGATCAAGTCAAGATCTAGTCTGAGTCGGGCCGGATCCAGTCGAGAACCAGTCCAGTCAGGTCCAGTCAGGCCAGTCCAGATCAGTCCAGGTCAAGCAATCCAAGCCAAATCCAATCCAAATCGAATTCAAATCCAAATCCAATCCAAATTCAATCCAAATCCAATTAAAATCATATTCAAATCCATTCCAAACCCAAAACAAATCCAATCCAAATCCAATCCAAATCAAATCCAAATCCAATCTAAATCCAATTCCAATCCAAATCCGAGTCACATCCAAGTCCAAATCCAAGTCAAATCCAATCCAAATCCAATTCAAATTCAATCCAAATCCAATCGAAATCCAGTCCAATCCAAATCCAATCCAAACCCAATCCAAATCCAATCCAAATCCAAGCAAATCCAAACCAAATGCAATCCAAATCCAATTCAAATAAAATCCAAATCGAATCCTAATCCCATCCAAATACAATCCAAATCCAATCCAAAATCAAACCCACTCCAAATCCAATTCAAATCTAATCCAAATCCAATCCAAATCCAAATCTTATCCAAATCCAATCCTAATGCAATCCAAAACCAATCCAAATCCAATCCAAATCCAATGCAAATCCAATCCAACTCAAATTCGAATCAAATCCAAATCCAATCCAAATTAAATACAAATCCAATCTAAATTCAAGTCAAATCCAAATCAAATCCAAGCCAAATGCAAGTCAAATTCAAGCCAAATCCAATCTAAATCCAATCCAAATCCCATCCAAATCCAAGTCAAATCCAATCCAAATCCAATTCAAATTCAATCCAAATCCAATCGAAATCCAATCCAAATTCAAGCAAATCCAAACCAAATGCAATCCAAATCCAATTCAAATAAAATCCAAATCGAATCCTAATCCCATCCAAATCCCATCCAAATACAATCCAAATCCAATCCAAATCAAACCCACTCCAGATCAATACAAATCTAATCCAAATCAATCCAAATCCAAATCTTGTCCAAATCAATCCAAAACTAATTCAAATCCAGTTCGAATCCAATCAAATCCAATCCAAATTTGTTCCAGATCCAATCAAAACATGTCAGATCCAGATCAATCAAATCAAAACCATCAATCCAGTCCATCCAATCAATCCAAAATCCAATCCAAAACCAATCCAAATCCAGTTCCAGTCAGTCAGTCCAATCAGTCAATCATCAAGTCCAATCCAATCCAAATCAATCCTAATCCAATCAAATCCAAATTCAATCAAATCCAATCCAAATCGAAACCCACTCCAAATCAAACCAGATCCAATCTCATCCAAATCCAATACAGGTTCAGTTCAGATCCAGTCGAATCCAGTCACATCCAGTCAATTCAATCCAAATCAATCCAGTCTAATCCAGGTCCAATCTCAGGTCAATCCAAATCAGTCAAATCAATCCAAATCCAATCACAAATCAATCCAAATCAATCAAATCAATCAGTCCAAATCAAATCAAATCAATCCAAATTCCAATCAATCCAAATCAAAATCCAATCCAAATCCAATCCAAATCCAATCCAAATCCAATCCAAATCCAATCCAAATCCAATCCAAATCCAATTCAAATCCGATCCAAATCCAATCGAAATCCAATCCAATCCAAACCCAATACAAATCCAAGCAAATCCAAGCCAAATCCAATCCAAATCCAATTCAAATCCATTCCAAATCCAATCAATCCAAATTAAATCCGAATCCAATCCAAATCCAAGCCAAATCAAATACAAATCCAATCCAAATCCAAATCCAAATCCAATCCAAATCAAATCCAATTCAAATCAAATCGAAACCCAATCCAAATCCAATCCAACCCCAATACAAATCCAATCCAAATCCAATCCACATCCAATCCAACTCCAACCCAAATCCAATCCAAATCGAAACCCACTCCAAATCAAATCCAAATCCAAATCCAATCCAAATCTAATTCAAATCCAATTCGAATAAAATCCACATCCAATCCAAATCCAATCAAAATCCAATCCAAATCCAATCCTGATCCAATCCAAATTCAATCCAAATCCAATCCAAATCGAAACCCACTCCAAATCAAATCCAATCCAAATCCAATCCAAATCTAATTCAAATCCAATTCGAATCCAATCCACATCCAATCCAAATCCAATCCAAATCCAATCCAAATCCAATCCAAATCCAATCCAAATCCAATCCTAATGCAATCCAAAACCAATCCAAATCCAATCCAAATCCAATCCAAATCCAATCCAAATCCAATTCAAATTCAATCCGATTCCAATTCAAATCCAATTCAAATCCGATCCAAATCCAATCGAAATCCAATCCAATTCAAACCCAATACAAATCCAAGCAAATCAAAGCCAAATCCAATCCAAATCCATTCCAAATCCAATCAATCCAAATCAAATCCGAATCCAATCCAAATCCAATTAAAACCCAATCCAAATCCAAGCCAAATCAAATACAAATCCAATCCAAATCCAAATCCTATCCAAACCCAATCGAAATCCAAATCAAATCAAATACAAAACCAATCTAAATTCAAGTCAAATCAAAGTCAAATCCAAGCCAAATCCAAGCCAAATGCAAGTCAAATTCAAACCAAATCCAATCCAAATCAAATTCAAATCAAATCCAAATCAAATCCAAATTCAATCCAAATCCCATCCAAATCCAATCCAAATCCAATTCAAATCCAATCCAAATCCAATTCAAATCCGATCCAAATCCAATCGAAATCCAATCCAATCCAAACCCAATACAAATCCAAGCAAATCCAAGTCAAATCCAATCCAAATCCATTCCAAATCCAATCAATCCAAATTAAATGCGAATCCAATCCAAATCAAATACAAATCCAATCCAAATCCAAATCCAATCCAAATCCAATTCAAATCCAAGTCAAATCCAATTCAAATCAAATCCAAACCCAATCCAAATCCAATCCAACCCCAATACAAATCCAATCCAAATCCAATCCAAATCCAATCCAAATCCAATCCAAATCCAATCCAAATCGAAACCCACTCCAAATCAAATCCAAATCCAAATCTTATCCAAATCCAATCCAAATCTAATTCAAATCCAATTCGAATCCAATCCACATCCAATCCAAATCCAATCAAAATTCAATCCAAATCCAATCCTAATCCAATCCAAATTCAATCCAAATCCAATCCAAATCTAAACCCACTCCAAATCAAATCCAATCCAAATCCAATCCAAATCTAATTCAAATCCAATTCGAATCCAATCCATCAATCCAATCAGTCAGTCCAATCCAACCAAATCAATCCTAAACCAATCCAAATCCAATCCAAATCCAATCCTAATGCAATCCAAAACCTATCCAAATCCAATCCAAATCCAATGCAATTCCAATCCAAATCCAATCCAAATACAATCCAAATCCAATCCAAATCCAATTCAAATTCAATCCGATTCCAATTCAAATCCAATTCAAATCCGATCCAAATCCATTCGAAATCCAATCCAATCCAAACCCAATACAAATCCAAGCAATTCAAAGCCAAATCCAATCCAAATCCAATTCAAATCCATTCCAAATCCAATCAATCCAAATCAAATCCGAATCCAATCCAAATCCAATCCAAATCCAATCCAAATCCAATCCAAATCCAATTCAAATCCAATTCAAATCCAATCCAAACCCAATCGAAATCCAAATCAAATCTAATTCAAATCAAATACAAATCCAATCTAAATTCAAGTCAAATCAAAGCCAAATCCAAGCCAAATCCAAGCCAAATGCAAGTCAAATTCAAACCAAATCCAATCCAAATCAAATTCAAATCAAATCCAAATCAAATCCAAATCCAATCCAAATCCAATCTAAATCCAATTCCAATCCAAATCTAATCAAAACTCGATCCAAATCCATTCCATGTCTTATCCAAATTCAATCTAGATCCTTTCCTAATTGAATCCAAATCCAAACAAATCAAATCCAAATCCAATTTAAATCCAATTCAAATCCAAGCCAAATCCAATCCAAATCCAAGCCAAATCAAATTCAAATCCAATCCAAATTTAATCTAAGTTCAATCCAAATCCAATACAAATCCAACCCAAGTCCAATCCAAATCCAATTCGAATCCAATCCAATCCCAATACAAATCAAATCAAAAACAAATCCAAATCCAATCCTATCCGAATGCAATTCATATTCAATTTAAACCCTATCCTTATCTAATGCAATCCAATCCAAATCCAATTCAAACACAAACCAAATCCAACTCAAATACAATCCAAATTCAATTCAACTCCAATATAAATCCAATACACATCCCATCCAAATCTAATCCAAATTCAAGCAAATCCATTCCAAATCCAATCCAAATCAAATTCAGATCCATCTAAATTCAATATAATTCAATTCTAATTCAATCTAATCTAAATCCAATCTAAATTCAATCCAATCCAATCCCAATACAAATTAAGTCAAAATCCAATACAAATTCAATCCAAATCCAATCCAAATCCAATCCGAATCCAATCCAAATCCAAATTCAATCCAAATCCAATTCAAATCCAATCCAAATCCAATCCAAATCAAATCCAAATTCAATCTAAATTCAATCCAAATCCAATCTTATCTAAACAAAATCCAATCACAATCCAATCCAAATTCAAACCAAATCCAATTCTAATACAAACCACATCAAATCCAAATCCAACTCGAATTCATTTCAAAACTAACCAAAATCATACATACATCCTTCCGACTTCTTTTTATTAGAATATTTTAGTAGGAATTAGTGGAAACAATGAGAATATGACTAAATAAATACATTCAAGCAAATTTGAAAGTAGAAGCTAAATAAAAAAAGTCAGAACAAGAAGAGTAAAGTGCTGACTGGAAATCTACAACACAAACGTCATTCAGAAACTTTCATACCGACTGATGCATTTTTTGTGGGAATACTCCAGATTTCTAGTGATGAACTTATTTCAGTTATAGAAAATCACTTTAAAAGAGTTAAAAAAATAACCCAGATTTCGGTAAAGTGACATGCATCTCAATTTCATTTGATCTGCATTAGCATTGTCAATTGATACCATTATAAATTCCATAAAAACATAAACATTTCAAAATTGCCAATAAGGCTGGAAGTAATAACTAAACTTGAAATTCCCATAAAGGAGTTGATATCTTCCATAAACATATCAGAACTTCCCATTAACCAAAAAGAAATAATCAATTTTTAACGACGAATCCAATAAAAACTTGCCGTCCTTTTTCGGAATTCCCCATTAGTCTTCATAAATGGAAAACTTTGTTTCCAATTCGGAAACTTTTCCGCTGATGTTCTCGAAATATGCCATCTACCTCTTTTTTTGCCCTGCTCCTCCCTGAGCATCAGCAGTAGGAGAAATCGAACGTCGAAACACAAGCGCAAAAGAAAAACTTTCCACCCTGACGTACCGCAATTTTTTCATCAATTTTGCCCCCTCCCACACCGGTTTGCAGTCCCATGTTGTCAGATGAATATCAATGCCACAAAGATAGGACACTCATCAGCGGAGTCAACCCGAAAACATATCAATTAAATAGGAACGAGGGTGGAAAATTCGAGAAATTAAATTTCATTCATTTTAATTAAAGATGGGACAACTTTCGATTGGTATGGATCGAATCATTAAAAGTCTGCAGATCGAGGGGGTTGTCAAGGAGGTTGTTTTAGTTTCACGTCCGACGGGCGACGTTTGTCCTTCGGCGTTTTTATTTTCGATGTTAAAAATGTTGATTAGATTGCAGGTCGATTTAGCTTTTAGGTATATTGGAGAATAGGAGGTTGAACCCAACTATGATTTGAAACAAAATAAAATAAACGAGATAGATTGATAATATATTTACCATTACATCATGATAATTTTTTGAAAGATTTTTAAACAGTGGACTCTTATAACGTTTTTTTTATTTACAGGTAAGCTTCGACGCCCTATTCGAACGAGAATCTACTTTGTGTGCCAAATTTCAAACTTAATTCCATTCAAGTGAGTATTTGATTGAAAAAAAAACTTTGGGTACATGTGCGCAACTTCACGCAGGCATCTGTGAAACATTTATATGTTTCGGTAACGAAATTAGAATATATCGCTGAAGTATGAACCTTAATCATAAAGAACGGCTAATGGATTTTGTTTCTGTCGATGACTGTTGTTTCGTTATTCACTTTTCCTCTTCATCCTGTTAAAACAACTTGCTTGCACTGCAAACGGCGAACCTACACGTATGCAAATTTGCTTTTTCGAGCTCAACAACACACAGCATCCATCCTAATTTGAGAACAAATACGATTCGCATCGTCTGCGTCGCACGTGTGCAGCCCGAGCCCGACCCCGGATGAATATTTTCAGTAATTGACCCCGTGGTATATTCGCATTTCATCTGCAGATGTCAGGCCTCGCAAGCAACGAACAATAACGATGGCGACGAGCGTCATTCACTTAAATACAGAAACTCATCAAGGACACTCATCCCATCCCAGCGATAATGCAAGATGATCTGCTCTACACAACGGCTCGGGGTTGCCGCACGGCACTCTGCACTCTGCCTGCAGCCGTCATCACACAGGGCCGGCGGATCAGACGGATATTGTAACAGGCAGCGCGGCGCGGTGCAGGATGCAGGACCCAGGACGAGTAACAACACTGACAGAAAGAAAACAGTGGAAAACCGAGAGGAATTATTGAGCACGAGCCACATTAGCGCGGATATTTTCTGAATAGGGTAGGGTTAGCAGCTTTACGGTTATATCTTCAGTAAGGGATACAATGATTCTAGGCTAGGATGCAGAGATCTCTCCCTCCTGCTCGAAGGTAACTAACGAAGCTTTGTTACGCCGTTGAAGGTGGTGCCCAACATTCATTGACTAATGCAGCTGTGGGCGAGTAAGGGTGATTTTTGGAACCACCCTAGCGCTAATTTATCTTCTATCCCGAACGAGGAAACCTAACATTAGGAAATATTATTCTATTATTTTATATGAATTTGAAACGACAACAAAAAGTGCATAAGTTTCAGCAACACGTTGGTTGCCTTGAAACTAAGAATAATTGAAGATAGCAACCGGAATTTCCCCAGTGAATTCCGTAGATTTCGTCTGGAAAACCCCATAGCTAATGTGGGGCGTTTCAGAAATCATTATGGAAATTAACCAAGCATTTCCTGCACTCAATAGGATTGCATCAAAATGCTAACAATCGTGGTACCTCCTGGAGCTCGGGAATCAGCGCACCCAGAGGGAGGAAATCTTAATGATGCTGTTTCACGCGCGACAAAACGCAGCAGATGGGATGAATAAGCGCGTTTGCTTGCAGGCGCACACATCGTGTGCTGGGAGGGTGAAAATTATGTTTATTGTAATTGCTTCGAAAGGGAGCATCAACGCCAGTCAGTTAGACCCAGCCAGTGTAGGTAGGTAGGAAGGATCCTCGCCGTTTCGCAGCGTGTTCGAGGGATCACCGCGAAACAGAGGGCAGGGCAGGGACGGTAGCAACGCGAGACTCACCCGGCTTTCGGAACAGCTTTCGGGCAAAATGACGATTCGGAGCATTAGGGAGACACGTTCCTTCCATCCTGCGGCTGTGAGCTGGGAGTGCGCGGTAAATGGTTCATGCCAAGTTCCAGAATGATTGAAGCGGATAGAATGGCTGAGAAGTGGATATTTCGACATTTTTCGAGCGTGCTAAACTGCTGCTGTGGTTTTCGTTCCATTAATCGTATTCGCTGCTATGTGTACCGCAGATGTTTTTGGATTTGAAATTGCGAAAACAGCCGAGAGAAGGCAAAACCTACGCTGCGTAGGCAGGCATAGGCTAGGATTTTTAGAAGTCTTCTCTGTTTGTTTTGAACGCAAAACTCTTCTGTTATGATGATCAGGGTTGGATTCTGATTTAAATTAAAAAACAAGCAAATATTAATGCATCATAACAAAATAATTCCGATTTTTCTGTTTTTCGAGTACTTTCTCAAGTTTCCAAAAAAATGAATGATCTCTTACATTTTGTCATCTTCATACACCGTCCCTGTCATATCATAGCTACTCCGTTAATAAACATATGCCCTTCGATGCCGCTCAGGCTCTCGACGATACTCCTACTCCACCAGCTTAGCCTCTTATCATTTTCCCCTCTTGGCATCATCTCATCGGCAGACGGCAGTGGGGGACAATTTTGATAAACGAACGCAAAATAAAAGCCCAACTTGGGCGCGTTTTTCATCCATCATATTTTTCAGACATACGTTGTTCTTTTGCAGAGGAGCTCAGTTGGCTTCTTTGTGCGATTTATTTGCTACAAAACTGAGCATTTTTCATTATTCGCGTTGTGGTGATGATTCTTCGTTTTGGAACAAACGACTCAAGCGGGGGACGATTAGATTGGGCTGTCTCTCGGGGATCGTTTATCATCTGTGGAAAATTAGTTGAGCTAATGTAGTTTGAATCAACTTTTTCTTCATTCAAGCATAAAATTTACGTTTTAAATGAAAGAGCAGAAAATTTAGTTTTATTAGTGAGATGAGTAACGTTAAACACATTTTACATTAAAACAAAAAATTTCGTCTTCCAAACTTAGACATACATTCCCATGATAGAACTAGAGGCGAAAATTTTGATTCGATACTTTCCCCTTCCTCTTCTGGTGAAAGCTTGGTAGATGAAAAGTCGTGCGATTTATATCCACCTATGTACATTTATACAAAAATGTTCATGTCTTACGTATCCTAACAAAACTATAATTTCTATAATTTCGCCCTCAATTTCATCATGGAAATGTATGGCTTAATTTAAGTTAATTATTTTATTAAGTATTATTAAGTTGATTATTATGTTCATTAAAATCATAATCACAAAAATCGTCGTGCTTTCCGATACTACATCTAATGAAAACTTTGTAACAAAATTTCAAAAAATCTGAGAAATTCGTTCTTTTTTCGGGCTGTCACTTTCATTGTATAGCAAATTCGAATTTTATTTATTTTTATTTTTAGATTAATTCGATTATTGACACCGATACTCAAAACATCATCTAAATATGATTATTGCGGGTCTAGGTCATTTGGCATAAAGTCATTTAGCATAACGTCATTTGGCATAATGTTGGAATAATTTTGAACTGCAACAAAAAAGTGGGTCATTTGGCGTAAAGGACATATGGCATAATTTGGAACTGTTAATTTTTTCACTTAGTTAGAGTAGATCGAGGAAATGTTCTGATAGATTTAGACTGACGATAGACATTTTTCCGAAAGACGGACAAACGAAGCGATAGACCTACGTCCGAGAAAGGAATCACATCCGTCATTGACTTATTCCAGAAAAACGCCTACATCCAAAAAGAGAATCTTGATTCCCCTTGCTTGATTTCGGACAAACAGCTACTTTTGAAGAATGGATTAAATCCAAGATTCTCTCAATCCGGGAAAATGCCTACTTTCAAAGAAGGAATCACTTCCACTATTGCCTTACCTCGGGCCAACGTCCGGGATTAAATTCACTACCTTATTCAGGAAAACGGCTACATCCAAAAGACGAATCACATCTACCATTGCCGTATTCTGGATAAACTTCTATTTCCACAAAAGGAATCACCTTTACTTAAAAAAGGGATCAAATCCACCATCGCCTTATTGTGGGCAAACGCCTACTTTTAAAAAAGGTATCACATCCACCATTGCTTTAATCCAGGTAAATGCCTAATTTTAAAGAAGGTATCACATCCACCATTGCCCTAATCCGGGCAAAAAGTGATCACATCCACACTTGCCTTAATCCGAGCAAGCGCCTAGTTTTAATGAAGGGATCACATCAACCATTGCCTTAATCCGGGTGAGCACCTACTTTTAAAGAAAGGGTCACATCCACCATCGCCTTATGCCAAGCACACTCCTTCATTTAGAAAAGAGATCATATCCATTGTAGTAATTCGAGCAAATGAATTAAGTAAGTTAAGTAAAGAAGGAATTACATCCACCTTTGCCTAATTCCAGGCAAGCGTCTACTATTAAAGAAGGGATCACTTTCACCATTGCCTTAATCTAAGCAAGCGCACACTTTTAAATAAGTGATCACATGACCATTTTCATAATCCGGGCGAGCGCTTACTTTTAAAGAAGGGGTCATATCCACCATCGCCTAATGCCGGAATAACGCCTTTTTTTAAAAAAAAAGATCCCATCCACCATTGCCTTAATCGGAGCAATCACCTACTTTTAAAAATGAAATTGCATCCACCGTTCCCCTAATGCGAGCAAGCGCTTATTTTCAAGAAAGGGCTCACTCACCTTTGTCTCAATCCAAGCAATCGTCTACTATTAAAGAAGCGATCACATCCACCATTGTCTTAATCCGGGCAAACGCCTACTTTTAAAGAAGGGATCACATCCACCATTGCTATAACCCGGGCAGACGCATCCCGATGGATCCTTCATTTCTAATGAAGATATAACATTTATCATTGCTTCATACTCGGCCGATGCATGTTTTCTTCGAAAGGATTATGTCTTTTAAATATTATTATCGAGCTCTGTTACATTCACCATTTCGTTTTTTTTCAGCACCACTTAGTTTAGTAACTAATTTCATGAACACAAAAAAATTATGCCATATGTCCGTTTTGCTAAATGACCCTCACTTTGGTCGCTGTTCTTAATTATGCCAAATGTCCGTTATGCCAAATGACTTTATGCCAAATGGCCCGCTCCCGATTATTGGGCACCAATCTGACTAAGAATCATGTAAAATCAGTTGTGCATCAAGTGCGGAAATTATGACAATTTAATACTGTGCTATGAAAAAAATATCATTTTAAAATAGTGATAAACTTCCTATATAGAAAAAAAAACACAATAATAAAGCTTATAAGAAGTTAACATTTATACATTTTTTTGTTAAATATCTTGGCTGTGCATATGCACAGCATATGTTTCGAAATGGACAAATTGATGTGAAATTTGCGAAAAAGAATCCACGTGTCTTGGAGGGACTCGAACCCTCAACCTCCTACTCTCTAGATAGGCGTGATAACCCCTACACAACAAGACCACTTAAAGGTCACGTTTGCGGAAAAGCCATCAGAATCCGAGTACCAACCTCCACCGCGGTTAGCTCTCTTTTTTGCAAATTGAATATCTTTCGGATGCTTGATTTGCCCAATCTCCACATTTGCTTTACTGTTGTATATCCACAGCCAAGCGAGTGCACATTGTTTATTAAACGAGAGGATCGCACTCCATGCCCCCCAGCAACGGACTGGGCGGGACGGTATAGAATGCGAATTCAATCGCACTCTGCTGTGCCAGGGTTGAGGGTTCGAGTCCCTCCAAGACACGTGGATTCTTTTTCGCAAATTTCATATCAATTTGTCCATTTCGAAACATATGCTGTGCATATGCACAGCCAAGATATTTAACAAAAAAATGGTTTTCGTACGGCCGAGTTGCCGAATAATATGCAATTAATTATTCATACATTTTCCAAAACCGGTTGTATCGGAAAAGTGTTCCTCGATCGAAACGTTGAAATTTTGTGATTCTACTCTCAGTAGTGATACTCAGGTGTACATGCATCAGAGGCTGGTCTGGATGTTGATGCTACGAATGGCCACATTTATCTTTTTTTTTATTTTTTTCGGTGTAGATTATGGGCTTTAGTGGGATTTTCGAAAACCTTTTTGAGAAGACGAGCGGGAACAAAAGTAATATATTGACTTGATTGTTGCAGATGCGTTTACAAAGCAGGAATTTGGCGCATTTCGAATACGGCTCTAGAAGCATATTGCTTGGATGCATTTTGGTTTGTTTTTACTTGAGTGATCGGCTAGTTAATCGCAGATCAGATGGAGAATGACAAGGAGGGAAAGCTTATTTGGGGCGAAGGTGCTGGGCAGATTTCTCGAACCACTCTCAAGCCGACTCGTAATAATAATAATCACTCTAACTGAAATTTGCAGTGAAGTTCGATCGACAGACAGAGGTGGCAGCTTGATGAAGTAATTTCGGGTGTATTTTTCGGCGAATTTAGGCTGTCGGTTCAGAATAAACAGACGACACAGCAAAATGGCGTCACAAGCGACAGGGTTGCCAGAAAAAAAATGAATGATGAATGATGTCAATTCTATTTTTATTAAACGTATCGTTCTTAATACAGACCTACAATGCGACAAGTGGTACACGGGTGTGGCTAGATATGTCATCGAGCTGAGGCGAGGGGTTCGCAGATCGGCAGGGGTGCTAACTTTCTGTCCTTGAACACTCAAAGGGGCGTCCTGAGCGTGTAGCGTGACTCATCACCTGAGCCACTGGCTGTGTGCCGTATGGCATCTACGATTAGCACGATGTCGTTAGTCCCAATCAGCTTAACGTTTTCCTGGAATTTCTAGACTTATTCCTCTTGTCATTTCATTCCTTCCTTAAATTTCTCCATAAGTTTTATAGGAAATTCCTTTCTTAAGAAACTTTTCTATGGATTTCGCCTAAATTTGTTTCGTTTATTCCTCCAGGACTTTGGAACTCTCTCCAAAATTTCTTCAAGGAATTTTTCAGGAGTTCTGTTGAAAATTCATCTAAAAATAAAGCATCGGAATTTTTTCCATTAACTTCTTTGCAATTCCTTCAGATATACCTTCAAGAAATCTTTTGTAATTTTTCTGAGAAATCATGTTGGGAATTTCTCCGGGAGTTCCGTTGGGATTTTTTCTGGTAGTTCCTTTGAAAATTTCTCAGGATTTGTTTGGGAATTGCTTTCGGATTTTTTTCCGAAAATTTCTTAGGGATTTTCTCCGGGAAATCCATTGGCAATTCTGTCGGGAATTTCTTTGAAAATGCCGTTGGGAATTCCTCCGGGAATTCATTCGAGTTCTTCTTATGAATTTCCTTCGAAAAATTCTCCACAAATTCCGTAAGGGATCAGGCAGTTTTGGGAGTTCGGTTGGGGAATTCCTTTTCTTCAAGAGATGAAAAGGAATTCGCGGATGGATTTTTCCTAGAGTTCCGTTGGGAATTCCTTCGGGAGTTCCGTTAGCAATTCTCCCGGTAGTTCGTTTAAGAATTCCTCTTCAATTCCATTCGGAACAGGTTGGATGGTCATATGGCTACCAATTCTGCGTCATACGCAGAAGGTCGTGGGTCCAATCCTAGGCCCGTTCCTACTACTTTGTATCTTTCCATATATTTCTCATGTTCTAGCAATTGTTAGAATATAAAATGGGCTTCCATGCCCGTTTCTGTCTTTTATCCTATACCTACAACTTAAATAGTTCTAGCAGGTAACTGTTAGAATTCGAAATAAGCGAAAAAGCTGGTATCGGCATCCAATTTGAACATACCCCCTTTCATTACTATCACATTGGCAACCCGTTAACCAAGACGAACCACTTATGCTCATTGCTTTGGAATTGCCTTCCGGAATTCTTCCTGGAATTACTTTGAGAATTCCTCCGAGAATGCCATCGGGAAATGCTCTAAGAATTCCTTAGGGTATTCCTCCAGAAATTTAATTCAGGAATTCCCCCGGGGTTCCTTTCAATATTTTCTTAATATATTCCCATCCTATGAAAATCCCTCTTGAAGTTCCTTTAAGAATTCCATTCGGAATACTTCCAGAAGTTTCTAGGAGAGATCGACTATGATGGTGATATTTGAGGTTATGGCTTTCAGTCTTCTTATGCTCAAAAACGGATTTTACAACAAAAATAAGAATTGTTAGTCACCGCTCCTGTTCCAACCGATTACAAACTAGGGAAATCAGCAGAAGATCAGGAGGTAGCAGCAAAGGAAAGGAGGAAATAGTTAGTAGTATCTTTATTAAGGAGACTGTCAGGAGAGCCCTAGGTTGGATCGTCTCCGACCTTTGGAAATACTTTCGGCAGTTAATTTAGGAATTCTTTGCTTTATTTTATTCTTGCTTTAGAAATTCCTTTGAAAATTCCTCCAAAAATTCCTTCAGCAGTTCATCCAAAAAAGCACGAAGCTAATTCCGGAGGAATTTCCGAAGATTTTTCCGGTGAAATTCTCGAAGGAATACCCTAAGGAATTTTGAGAGAAATTCCCGAAGTAATGTCGAAAGAAATTCCCGAAGAAGCTCCCGGAAGAATTCCTGAAGGAATTTTCAAAGAAAATTCCGGAGAAATTTTGAAAGGAGTTTCTAAAGCAAGAATAAAATAAAGCAAAGAGTTCCCAAATTAACTGCCGAAAGTATTTCCAAAGGTCGGAGACGATCCAACCTAGGGCTCTCCTGACAGTCTCCTTAATAAAGATACTACTAACTATTTCCAAAGGACTGCCCAGAGGAAGTCCTGAAGGGATTCGCAGTGAAATTACCGAAGGAATTTCCGAAAGAATTTTCAAAGGAACGAATTACTGAGAGAATTCCTGAAAAAGTTCAAGGAGGAATTTCCTAAACAATTTCTGGAAAAAAATCCTTAAAGACTTTCCGGAGGAATTGCCGTAAGAATTTCCAAACGAATTCCCGGAGGAATAATCGTGTGAATTTCCTATTAACTACTGTAGGTATTATTGAAGGAATTAAAAAAATGATGACTGAAAGAATGCATGAACAAAAACCCAGGAAATTTTTGAAAAAAAAATCTGGTAGACTTTTCATAAGGGATTCTTCAGGGAATTTTTGGGAATGTTTCAGAGAAAGATCCGGAGGAATCTTTGAGGAATTCCATTAGCAAGACAGACTCGCTGGAGGAATTTGCAAAGAAATAACTCAAGAAATTTTCTAAGGAAGCTCTAAACATATTTCCGAAGAATTTCCCTAAGACATCTCCGAAGGAATTCCTCAAGTAGTTTCCAAAGGCATTTCCTAAAAATTATCGGAAAAAATTCATCGATATTTTGTTCTGTTTTGTGCGGGTGAGTAAATTAATCAGAAAGTGAAATATGTATCGCGTTTGGTCGTGATCGTCGTCGTGATGATGTTAGTCCCAAACTTCATCTGTTGGTTCTCTGTGTAAGTACAGCTGACCTGGCAATAACGAAGTAGCAACCGTGAGCAGGCAATCATGCTCATGCTCCTGGGAATGAGAAACTGGAGAAACATCATCATAATTTTAATATTCCAAATCAGCGGTTCTCAACCTGGGATACATGTACCCCTGGGGGTACCTTCAGTGGCCCTAGGGGGTACCTCGAAAAATTAGTAATGGCGGACGAATTACAATTCCAATTGAAATTTATAGATAAAGTTTTGATAAATGTTTTTATTTCAATACTTTGTTTTGGACATAATATGTACGACGATTAATAAATCCAATAGAACTCTGCCCTCCAAAACCAGCACAGCCTTTTTCCAAGCAGCTCGTTTCGAAGGACTTCTTTTAAGATGTTCAGAAGCCTTTTTTCAAATGGAAGCTTGGAATACCCAATTCAAGAGGCCTGCAATCCTGCTTTCAAGAGGCCTGGAAGCCTCCTTTCAAGAGGCCTGGAAGCCTCCTTTCAAGAGGCCTGGAAGCCTCCTTTCAAGAGGCCTGGAAGCCTCCTTTCAAGAGGCCTGGAAGCCTCCTTTCAAGGGCCTGGAAGCCTCCTTTCAAGAGGCCTGGAAGCCTCCTTTCAAGAGGCCTGGAAGCCTCCTTTCAAGAGGCCTGGAAGCCTCCTTTCAAGAGGCCTGGAAGCCTCCTTTCAAGAGGCCTGGAAGCCTCCTTTCAAGAGGCCTGGAAGCCTCCTTTCAAGGGCCTGGAAGCCTCCTTTCAAGAGGCCTGGAAGCCTCCTTTCAAGAGGCCTGGAAGCCTCCTTTCAAGAGGCCTGGAAGCCTCCTTTCAAGAGGCCTGGAAGCCTCCTTTCAAGAGGCCTGGAAGCCTCCTTTCAAGAGGCCTGGAAGCCTCCTTTCAAGAGGCCTGGAAGCCTCCCTTCAAGAGGCCTGGAAGCCTCCTTTCAAGAGGCCTGGAAGCCTCCTTCAAGAGGCCTGGAAGCCTCCTTTCAAGAGGCCTGGAAGCCTCCTTTCAAGAGGCCTGGAAGCCTCCTTTCAAGAGGCCTGGAAGCCTCCTTTCAAGAGGCCTGGAAGCCTCCTTTCAAGAGGCCTGGAAGCCTCCTTTCAAGAGGCCTGGAAGCCTCCTTTCAAGAGAGCCTGGAAGCCTCCTTTCAAGGGCCTGGAAGCCTCCTTTCAAGAGGCCTGGAAGCCTCCTTTCAAGAGGCCTGGAAGCCTCCTTTCAAGAGGGCCTGGAAGCCTCCTTTCAAGAGGCCTGGAAGCCTCCTTTCAAGAGGCCTGGAAGCCTCCTTTCAAGAGGCCTGGAAGCCTCCTTTCAAGAGGCCTGGGAGCCTCCTTTCAAGAGGCCTGGCAGCCTCCTTTCAAGAGGCCTGGAAGCCTCCTTTCAAGGGCCTGGAAGCCTCCTTTCAAGAGGCCTGGAAGCCTCCTTTCAAGAGGCCTGGAAGCCTCCTTTCAAGAGGCCTGGAAGCCTCCTTTCAAGAGGCCTGGAAGCCTCCTTTCAAGAGGCCTGGAAGCCTCCTTTCAAGAGGCCTGGAAGCCTCCCTTCAAGAGGCCTGGAAGCCTCCTTTCAAGAGGCCTGGAAGCCTTCTTTCAAGAGGCCTGGAAGCCTCCTTTCAAGAGGCCTGGAAGCCTCCTTTCAAGAGGCCTGGAAGCCTCCTTTCAAGAGGCCTGGAAGCCTCCTTTCAAGAGGCCTGGAAGCCTCCTTTCAAGTGGCCTGGGAGCCTCCTTTCAAGAGGCCTGGGAGCCTCCTTTCAAGAGGCCTGGAAGCCTCCTTCCAAGAGGCCTGGAAGCCTCCTTTCAAGAGGCCTGGAAGCCTCCTTTCAAGAGGCCTGGAAGCCTCCTTTCAAGAGGCCTGGAAGCCTCCTTTCAAGAGGCCTGGAAGCCTCCTTTCAAGAGGCCTGGAAGCCTCCTTTCAAGAGGCCTGGAAGCCTCCTTTCAAGAGGCCTGGAAGCCTCCTTTCAAGAGGCCTGGAAGCCTCCTTTCAAGAGGCCTGGAAGCCTCCTTTCAAGAGGCCTGGAAGCCTCCTTTCAAGTGGCCTGGGAGCCTCATTTCAAGAGGCCTGGGAGCCTCCTTTCAAGAGGCCTGGAAGCCTCCTTCCAAGAGGCCTGGAAGCCTCCTTTCAAGAGGCCTGGAAGCCTCCTTTCAAGAGGCCTGGAAGCCTCCTTTCAAGAGGCCTGGAAGCCTCCTTTCAAGAGGCCTGGAAGCCTCCTTTCAAGAGGCCTGGAAGCCTCCTTTCAAGAGGCCTGGAAGCCTCCTTTCAAGAGGCCTGGAAGCCTCCTTTCAAGAGGCCTGGAAGCCTCCTTTCAAGAGGCCTGGAAGCCTCCTTTCAAGAGGCCTGGAAGCCTCCTTTCAAGAGGCCTGGAAGCCTCCTTTCAAGAGGCCTGGAAGCCTCCTTTCAAGAGGCCTGGAAGCCTCCTTTCAAGAGGCCTGGAAGCCTCCTTTCAAGAGGCCTGGAAGCCTCCTTTCAAGAGGCCTGGAAGCCTCCTTTCACGAGGCCTGGAAGCCTCCTTTCAAGAGGCCTGGAAGCCTCCTTTCAAGAGGCCTGGAAGCATCCTTTCAAGAGGCCTGGAAGCCTCCTTTCAAGAGGCCTGGAAGCCTCCTTTCAAGAGGCCTGGAAGCCTCCTTTCAAGAGGCCTGGAAGCCTCCTTTCAAGAGGCCTGGAAGCCTCCTTTCAAGAGGCCTGGAAGCCTCCTTTCAAGAGGCCTGGAAGCCTCCTTTCAAGAGGCCTGGAAGCCTCTTTTCAAGAGGCCTGGAAGCCTCCTTTCAAGAGGCCTGGAAGCCTCCTTTCAAGAGGCCTGGAAGCCTCCTTTCAAGAGGCCTGGAAGCCTCCTTTCAAGAGGCCTGGAAGCCTCCTTTCAAGAGGCCTGGAAGCCTCCTTTCAAGAGGCCTGGAAGCCTCCTTTCACGAGGCCTGGAAGCCTCCTTTCAAGAGGTCTGGAAGCCTCCTTTCAAGAGGCCTGGAAGCCTCCTTTCAAGAGGCCTGGAAGCCTCCTTTCAAGAGGCCTGGAAGCCTCCTTTCAAGAGTCCTGGAAGCCTCCTTTCAAGAGGCCTGGAAGCCTCCTTTCAAGAGGCCTGGAAGCCTCCTTTCAAGAGGCCTGGAAGCCTTCTTTCAAGAGGCCTGGAAGCCTCCTTTCAAGAGGCCTGGAAGCCTCCTTTCAAGAGGCCTGGAAGCCTCCTTTCAAGAGGCCTGGAAGCCTCCTTTCAAGAGGCCTGGAAGCCTCCTTTCAAGAGGCCTGGAAGCCTCCTTTCAAGAGGCCTGGAAGCCTCCTTTCAAGAGGCCTGGAAGCCTCCTTTCAAGATGTCGAGAAGTTTCCTTTCAAGAGGCTCGGCAAGTTCCTTTCAAAAAGCTCGAAATGAGATTCGGAAGGTTCTTTTCAAACGGCTTAGAAAGCTATTTACAAAAGTCTTGGAAGCCTTCTTTCAAGTGGATTGGAAGCCTTTCTTTAAGAGGCCTTGAAGCCTCCTTTCAAGGGATCCGGAAGCATCGTTTGAAGAGGCTCGAAAGCTTACTTTTAAAAGGCTCGGAAGGCTCCTTTTAAGATGGTTCGGAAGCCTTCTTTCAAAAAGCTTTGAAAGGTTTGAAAGGTTCCTTTCAAAAGCTTGGAAAGCTCCTTTCAAGAGGAGCAGAAGCCTCCCTTCAAGAAACTCGGAATTCTACCTTCAAGAGGCTTGGAAGCGTACTTTCAATAGGCTCAGAATCGTTGTTCCAATAAGCAAAGCCTCTCCACAAGAGGCACAAAAGGCTCTTATCAAGAGGCGCGAAAGCCTACTTTCAAGAGATTCAGAACGTCCTTTCAAGCGGCGCGGAAGTCTCCTTTCATAGGGCTCGGAATTATTCGTTCAAGAGGCTTGGAAGACTACTCAAGAGGGGATACCTCAATTAATACAAAAGTTCGAAGGGGTACCTCACAAAAAAAGGTTGAGAACCGCTGTTCTAAATCGTTATCATCAGTTTTGTACGAATAACCCAGAATAATTCACCTAGCGGTGATAGTGCCTTTCTCGTAAATTATAAAATGTAACAAAAAAAACACATGAGAGAGGTCAAAATAGCACCATATGGAGTCAGATTCAGTTATTTTCATCAATTCGCATTTAGTAGCATTCATTTGAATGCACTGCAGCAGTTTTTGGAAAAAAAGAATCGATTTTGATTTTTTTTTCAAGGTGGGCCTTGTGGGACCCTTGGTGAGGGTTCTATGGCAGAGGCTCGTCTTGGTTAATGAATTGCCAATATGATAGTAATGAATGGGTGATTATATTCTAATTCGGAGCAAAAGCGTGCTTTATGAATGTGTTTTTGTTTTAATTCTAGATCGGTCTAATGGCGTGATACCAATATATTATGGTGTAAACGAATATTATGTCTCTTATCCTAAATGCCTACCAAGTATCAGTATCGCATATTACAGAATGTTACATACAGTATGTTCAAAGAAAGATACAATACAGCTTGTATATGTCGGCGCAAATTATGCTAATCAGTTCTCCGTATCATCTAATATGCTATTCATGATCCTAATATCCCCTCTCCAGGATAGGGATTTAAATGAAAGTCAATACAGCGACCCAACTAGTTTTATTTTTGCTTTGTTTTTGGTAGGTCTGCTGCATTAAAAGCCCGTTGGAATTAATTAACTGTCATCCCCTTGGAAAGATCAACATACTCTGCACATTCCAATCTATGGTACATAAACATTTAATACATTTTCGAATGTATTGGTGCGTGAACAAAGCACTGAATAAAAAATTTACTGTGGCACAGAATGTGAAATTTAAAGCATCCTTTTTCACGCGAGTATTCTTTCAAATTGACCAATGTCAGATGAAAATTTGTCTGATAGGATTTAATTATTTTAGCTGTAAAACAGAAAGACGGCTTATGTCACTGAATAGAAAGATAATGCACAATGTTTTTCTATTGTGCATAAGATACATACTTTGGGAAAAAAAAACTCGACAAATTTCTCTCTACTACTGGCCATAAACCCTACAAATTTCCGCAACAATGCATGGGATTCCGTACGGGGTGATTTCGAGTCGACAAACAGGACAACCCTGTCGTTAACTATCGTTGCGACGCGTCGTCCTGTCGGTTGCAGGACCCGTTACTGGCATTATCATCATCCATCGCCGAGGCTGGTTGGAAAAAGGCGAAAGGGGAAAAGGACCACTGAGCGAACAACCAACAGCCGTCGATGGCAGCCCCGACCGCTGGCGCTCGCTGTTATGTTGCGTTGTTTAGTGTTTCAATTACGGAAACCCGTTTTCCAGTCCTTATCAAAACTCATACCACGGTTGAGCGAGCAGTCATCAGCAGCGGTGAGTGCGGTGGCGGGGCTGGTTTTGATACCTGCCTGTGTATGTGTGAGTTTCTGTGTGTTTTAACAAGGATGAGAATTTTGTCATTTGTTTTCGCTCGAAGTTGTGGATGTGGTTTATGGACAAGTCGTCACCACCAGCGGCTCGAGAGACTCGTGAATTACAAATGTTCACCACTGGGGGCGATGAATAAGTGTATGGGATTAGGTGGAAGATTCTTTTTCTGGTTGTGTTTTAAATGCAAAACAAGGGATTGAGGACGGGTTTTATCGCTTTTTTCGTCACATTTTCTTATAAATATTACGGTCACATTAGAACATATAATAGAGAGAAGGTCTATTTTTGGAGTGAGGCTATTCCAGTTTTTGTATCCCTTCAATCGTATCCTTTTTTAACGAGTGGGTAGTATTTCCTGATGATGAACTCAAAAGGAATGAAATGTTAAATTAGTGTAAAAGAGCTCTTATTAGAGACTGACCGCAGCATTCTGATGGCTGTCACGGGATTCTGTTTCCAATAGTGAAGAAGGATCGACAGCTATCCTTTCTGGCAATGTTTTAGATAGTTTCAAAGACAATTAGCAACTCGTCGCTCTCGTTTACAACGAAATTTTCGAAAAAAAAAAATCAATTGATTTTCCAGAAGACATTTAGAAATAAATCCTCTGGTATTCAGACAAAAAATTCGGAGAAATTTCAGAAAAAAAAACTCTGGAGAATATAGAAGAAAACATCCTGAACCGGACGAGAATCGAACTCGCCATCTTCGGATTGGCAATCCTACGTTTTTGCTCGCAAGGCTACTGGAGACCCCTAGCTCATAGTTCGTATCTTTATAATAGCCAAGCAAAATTTGAATGTGATGTTTTTTTGCTTCGATAACAACATGACAGCTGTAGAGGGCAATTTTTTTTAATTTTAAGATTTTGCTTTGTTTGGTTTACCAAAATATGTTTACCAAAATAGAATGAACTAATTAAAGTGTATTATTGAATCCGCTTCATTAGCGAAACATCGTGGAGCTCTGATTATTGTTCGGAGCCCCGACAGACTTTGAGTTGGTAAAGCACAGATAATCCCTCGTTTTAAATATTCGCCTCCGGACCGCGAAAACTTGCCTCTAATATAATCGATATAATCCGTTAAGGATGGCACCGAACACAGAAAAAGGTGTCCCGCCATTGATTAATAGATATTCCCATGGCAATCTCTATGCCACCATTAAAACTAATCTGTTCTACCCTCGTCAGCTGTGTTGGGGGGAATTTTCCCCAAAAGCGCTCGTCGTCCTTTGTATCGTTGCGCGGATGACACCGCAAGCAACATAATGCTGCCCGGCAGCAGTCAGTGACATTCATTCCCACCGAAATCCCACAACCATTCCGTTACCATTCATTAACTTTGATTCGCGCGTCGCCCGTCTACTAATCGTAAACAGGCGATTACTGTAAGGCCATCGGATAGTCACCCAGAATCCCCGATGACTCACGGACTTATACAGGCTACGATGTGTCTCCGCCGGCCGTCCGAGTCCTCCAGGCCATTAAATGCCATGACTAGGCACCCGCCACACCACACGGACCAAAGTCGAGTTGAAGCAACAAGGAATGCACAAAGGACGGAGACCGTATCGGAGCAGAAAGCTGCCCGGCAAAAAGCGCGTGAATTCTCTCCTGCTGGTAATTAAGCTTATCGGAGTGCCCCCATCACATCGAGGACGATGAACGAAGGAAGGCAGGATAATTGTTTCTTTCTGGCATGATTGAATTCTGTTTGGCTCTAGGAACCGGAACGGGGGGATGCTGTCGTAATTTTGTCTTCGTTCTGGTTCGGTTGCGTTTATCGAAGGGAAAACTCTTTCCTGGTGGTGATGACCCCGCCCGGAATCGTTGTTCCGAGTCAGCGGAATCGAATCATAGATCGAGGAAAGTTCTTTTGTCGAACGGAACTCGACAGTGATTTTAATAAATGTATTTGAAAACTTTTGTGCAAACTGCTAAGGTACTCATTTCCGATCCGGATGAAATTAGCTGATAAGAATCCTATTCCAGCTTAACAGCTAATAGATATATTGAGGGGGTTAAGCGAATATTCGGTAAGGCTTCGAAACAGACTCAATGGCTTTGTCTTGGGATTGCGCCGTATAATGGATTTCAGGAGAAACCCAGGTAACCAGTAAGCATTATATAAAGCATTTAAGTGGCATTATATGCGCCTTTACTGCAAAACATTAAATGCCAATAAACCCTATAGTCGCCTTTAATGCTATTTTAATGCAGGTTTTGGCCCAATATATGGCTGCTTAAATGCTCAATCCTACTTTATCGATAAAGTAGAAATTTTGCTGAGTAGCATTTATTCAGCATCCGAAATGCTGAATAAATGCTTAATTTTAAAAACAAGAAAAAAAGTTTTTTTCATGGCATTTTTTTATACAGTCAAACCTCCATGAGTCGATGCTCCATGACTCGATATCGACTCATGGAAGCAAATTATGCCATATTAAAAAATATTTTCTGGGCTACTCTGATGGTCCCTTCAAACAGCTTCCCAAGGATTTCCTATACCACATCTCGATATTTCCATGAGTCGATGGTCCCTTCAATATCGACTCATGGAGGTTTGACTGTAATTCTTTTTTTACATAGTTTTTTTTATATTTTATCGTTATTGTTATTTTCATATTTGAAATGGAACATAATTTTTTTACTTTCTTCGAGCGGGAATCGAACTCGCGCTCTTGCCATTCGACGCTGTAGTTGTCATCGCCCTTACCAGCTGGCCCATAAGAGAGAGATGGTAGTGGAAATAATTTTGCCCAACATAAACAAAATCCCCTTTCAGGAACATTGAAACTTAATCTAATTCATCTCAGAATGCAACCGTGACAAACGTCATACCCAGTTGCAATGGAACAGCTACAGTAGTGCTGCTTTAATGCATCCATCGAAAATAGTGCAATGGAATAATAAAATGTTGCTAAACTATGAAATTAGTGATAGGGTTAGGGTAACGACAAGTACTCCTATCAATGGTCGGAATGGAAAAAACATTCTGCACGTACCGATTTCAATTTTCAAATGTAAGTTCATTGGACAAATAATCCCCGCTATATGGTTCCATATTGGAAAACGTTTGACGTATGACCCCTACAGGCCTTAAAGTGGCACTAATGTAGCTGTTCCATTGCACTTAACGAAAAACAACATTGTGCATTCAAAATGCTATTTTAAGACTACGTCTCTCATGATTGCTTTGAGAATGCTTATTTAGAACAGCTAGGTTTTTGAAATGCTCATATACAGCATGGAGCATATGCAATGCCAGTATAATGCTACTATAGTGCTTACTTTAATGCTTATTGGTTACCTGGGAAGTTTATATGAAATGAAATGTGCTCGATATCAAGGAAATAGCAAAACTATTGTAAGAAAGTTGGAACAGATAACAAACAGCCTACAGTTTTCATGAATTTTATCTATGAAGATTAAATCCCAATAGAACCGAAGCGGATTAATCTGTACCACTAGAGCACTGGGGGCTTCCTTAGCCGTGCAGTATGGTGTGTAGGATACAAAGCAATACCATGCTGAAGGTTAGGTTCCAGGTACGGTCTAGAAAATTTTCGGGCAGGAAATTTTCTTGACTTCCTTGAGCATAAAAGTATCATTGTGTTAGCTTCATGATATACAAATGCAAATGGCAACATGGCTTATAAACCTAGCAGTTAATAACTGTGGAAGTGCCTTATGAACACTAAGCTGTAAGGCGGCAATGTCACAGTGGGTTGTTATGCCAAGAAGAAGACTAAGTTTAAAGTATTAATCATTTTCTGTTAAGGGGTGTAAACGTAGTTTAATACATCGGAAAAGTTCATTCAGGATTTTGATCCCCATGTATTTTTAAATGAACCGAAGTTTTCATTGCCCCTGCCGGAATTTTGTTAATCCCACCGCTTTGGAAATATATTGTGACCAAAATTCCAGACGTGTGAGGCTTTTTATTTGCTATAAAGAAAAACGAGATTGACCTATATAAAAACTGTATGTATCCCTAACTGTATGCCTTCCCGATAAACAAATCAAGTTGAATTAGCAAGTATGTTAGCTGTAGAAACCTTTTTTCAAAGTAATAAGTTGTTCATCAGTGTGTGGTAGTGAAACAGTACTTGCCGTTTACTACATAAATCATATATTCATTTATTTATTGTCGTCAATCATGTTTGTAGACCGTTTGATACAGATTTAGTCTTATAATATAGTTCTCCGTTACTTAAAATTACTAAACACTTTTATCCGATATGAAAATTATACACACCAAGCATTTACTGAGTACGCAAGTATTGTTTCAATTTAGTCTTAGATGTATTGAAATCAATAGCATTCCAATGTTTATTATAAGCAGCCATCATTTGATTTATGGGTCCGAATTTCGCATAGTTTGTACGATGACTACTACAGGCAAATAAAGTTCGATTTCGCAAAGGTCTTTGTGGGATATAAAAATTTAATTTAGATAATATTGCCTCTGAGTCGACCTTGTTCGAGATAACATCATTAATGAAAGATAGCATCGCATATTCCCGTCGTTCCTTCAATGTTTGTATACTAATTAGCATGCATCGTGCTTTATAAGTGGAAGTTGAGTCCACCCCAACTTGCGTAGTGCATATAATAAAATTGCTTTTGTACCGACTCAATTCTTGTGTCATGCGTGACTGTGTAAGGTGACCAAACTATGCTGCAATATTCAAGTATCGATCTGACATAAGCAATATATAATGTTTTTATTGTGTATGGATCGTGGAAGTTGTAGCCAAACCTTTTATGAATCCTAACATATTATTAGCTTTGTTTATAATAGTATTATAATGGTCAATGAACGTAAGCTTAGAGTCTATAATTATGCCAAGATCCCTAATTCTATCACATCTTGTCACCTTTTGGCTACCTAAAGTGATTGTCATATTTGGAATACTTCGGTTTCTGCTTATAGTAATTAAGTTGCATTTCTTTATATTGAGCTGTAACAAACTTTTTATACACCAGTTATGAAATATCTGGATCTCGTGTTTGAATGTGTTCATGTCTTCAGCGTCTTTGATCTCAATAAAAAGTTTCATATCGTCAGCGTAAATCAATACTTTTAGATGTTTTAGAATGAAGGACAAGTCGTTTACAAACAAAATAAACAATAGCGGACCTAAATGAGAGCCTTGCGGGACTCCCGATGTGGTATGAATAGCTACAGATTGCTTTCCTTTGAACCTAACTATTTGATTGCGACTGGTCAGATATGCTTCAAGCCATTTAAGGAGTCCAGGCTGGATTCCCATTTTTTGCAGTTTAAAGAGAAGCATTGGTATATCAACTCTATCGAACGCTTTACTAAAATCCGTATATAAAACTTCAACGTGATTTCCTCTGTCCATGGCTTCAAGAGAATAATTCACAAATTCCAGTAAGTTCGTAGCTGTCGACCGACCTTTAAAGAATCCGTGCTGGCTTGTAGTGATCCTATTTTTATTTGGTTGAATATTTTCTCATTGACAATTTCTTCGAGTAATTTTGGAATGGTGGAGAGAAGAGCGATTCCGCGGTAATTGCGGATGTCGGATTTTTGCCAGACTTGAAAATCGGCACCAGAAAGGAAGTTTTCCACGGTTTAGGAAATTCTCCAGATTTTAATGACATATTGAAAAGCCAAAACAAAGGAGCAGTGAGCTCAGCTGCCATAGTTTTCAAAAATACGGGGGAACACCATCTGGACCGGTACTTTTTGTTGCGTCCAATTGTTTTAACGCGTCCAAGATGTCAAGAACATTAATTTGGTCGACGCTTATATCGTTTGAGAACTCAGGATAGAAATCAAAAAACGCGCGATCACGGTCCTCCTCTGAGTGTTCAGAGTAAATTTCACGGAAATACTCAGCAAACAAATTGCAAATCTCATCAGAATTAGTACCCACTTTGCTGTCTATGTACATTATTGAGGGAAAATTGTCAGTCTTTAGTTTGGTGTTTACATATTGGAAAAATATTTTGGGACAAGATTTAATTTCCGCTTCAGTTTTTGCATTATACTCATCAAATGCTGTGTGCATAGCCGTATTAAGTTGATCGCAAATGTTCAAATAATTTTCCATACTACTTGAATTATTATTTTTTTTGTGATTTCTATGCGCTTTTTGCTTTCGATTTTTTAAGTTCTTTATTTGCCTATTGAACCAAATTGGTTCTTTTGTAGAAAAAGAGCGTCTACGTCTTTTAACTGGAACTTCTTCTTTTATTATTTTGAACAATTTACTGTAGAATAAATTAGCAGCATTTTCGATATTATCTTGATTCCTCAAAGTTGTTTGCCAATCAATAATGTTTAATTTATTTCTAATGTTCTCGTAATTAGCTGCTTGATAATCCAGAACTTCCTCAATTTGATAGTCATTAGGTGGGGAAACATCGTGTAAAAACAAAGAGTATTCGATTGCCGTGTGAAACACATCATTTCTCCATAATGGTGTGAGTGATTCGTTCACACTAAAGTCATCATAAATGTTAGTTAGCAATAGGTCCAAATGACAGTTCTGTTGATTTTTCACATGGTTGACCTGATTAAGTCCCAAGCTTGAGATTTTGTCAAAAATAAAGTGCAGAATTTCACTTTCTCCAACTATTGGAAGCAAAATGTTTTCATTATCAATATCTGGTATGAAATCTACATTGCGTTGTTTGAAATCGCCGATTGGCCTGACAAAATTTGATCAGCTACAGAAAAAAACTTATCATATAGATCTTTATTGGCTCTGTTTGGAGGAAAGTATACCGAAGCGAAAATATGATTCTCATTTGCCATTTGAACTTTCACCCACACGTGCTCGAATTCTTTAAATTTCGTTACTGCAATGATTTCTGAATTATAACTTGTGGAAACTGCCACCAGAACACCACCACCTGATTTCTTTTCGGACCATTCGCAATCTCTGTCATCTCTAAAGACATTATAACTGTTACCAAAAACTTCCTCACTTCTTACACTCATATCCCAGCTTGTCTCGTTTGCTAGAATTATTGAATAAGAGCAGCTAAAAATATTATTTTGTATTTCCTTAATTTTAGAAGCACTTCGCATGCGATTAAAGTTTTGAAAATAGATTGATATTTCTTTTGATGCATGCAAATTTTGCGAAGAACTATTTTGGTTATGATTCAATTGAGCTTGTAACTGATTGTTATTAACACTATTATCCTCAAAAGTTAGTTTTTCATTTCCTTCACTACTACAATTGCTTTGAAACCATCGAGTGGTGCTCGTTGTTGTGAACTTTTGAATGAGCGCGAGTGGTGCTCGCATGAAGTGCTCAGTGCAACTTAGTGTTGCTAATCTTCGTAAAGAGCGCGAGTGGTGCTCGCATAAAGTGCTCAGTACAAGCTATTGTAATGATTTTTTTAATGAGCGCGAGTGGTGCTCGCTTGAAGTGCTCAGTGCGACTTAGTGTTGCTAATCTTCGTAAAGAGCGCGAGTGGTGCTCGCATAAAGTGCTCAGTACGAGTTATTGTTGTGAACTTTTGAATGAGCGCGAGTGGTGCTCGCATGAAGTGCTCAGTGCGACTTAGTGTTGCTAATCTTCGTAAAGAGCGCGAGTGGTGCTCGCATGAAGTGCTCAGTACGAGTTATTTTTATGACTTTTTGAATGAACACGAGTGGTGCTCGCATAAATTGGTAAGTAAGACATATTATTGTATTGTCGCGTTTATCTTTCTCTAGAATGCTGCGGCGGTCTTACACTCACAGGGTCGACTGCGAAGGTAAACGTCAAGATAGCTGCCGTGTTAAAAGATAGGCAGAATTTTCTCGCTCAAAACAAAACCACGTGCTTTTCGCGAAATGACAGCAGTGTTCGATTGTATTAGTGAGAGGCAACCAGAGTCACTGAGTACATAGAGAGTGTTTATCATGGCAAGTGCATACGGCAGGTGAGAATTTCATTGACTCAGTTATGTTTAGTGACCGTAGCGATTATCTGAGAAGCAACCTGCAGGAAGGCGCAGTTTTCTGTTTTATCTTGAGATGCATAATAGCTAATCTTCGTAAGGAGCGCGAGTGGTTCATATAATCACATTTAACAATGAGATACAGTCAGTTGCATTCTAATGAAATGCCATGAAATGTCACTTGAGGCCCTTGCATAACTGTAGTCATATACTATAAATATAATATTCATAATACCAGATGATACGTACGTGATGACATTTGAAATCAACAGGTACAGTTAAAAATGGATACGCAAGAAAACCTGTTGCTGACCTATATCTAAATATACACATAAAACATATTTTTAGAGTTTTTTGAAGACTAGAAATGTTACTATGGTATTTCCATCCTCTGGAAGTGGTGGGAAGAGCTCCCATACAGATGAAAAAAAAAACAAACCAAAATCTTGTGGCAGGGAAAATAGGTTTTGACGTTTGCTCTGTGATTACATTTGCCTTTTCAGAATACTTCACCGTCTCTCTCTTGAGAAAGTGGTTTCTGAAGGGTTGAACCCTCAATTATGAACAAACAAAAAAATGTTTGCGCCTAATAATTGGGTTTTTGGAGAGACGAAGTTCGACGGATCAGCTAGCATAGCATATTTGCGGTATCTAGTAAGTGTAAACATTGTATTTAGAGATTTCATATCTGGAGAACAACACAATTTGACAAGCTGAATTCAACTTCGTCTCACAGTTGTTAAGTGATCTATATGTAGTATGTGCCACATATAGTAAACAGGTTAATATTTTGGTTTCTTATAGACATAATAAAACCACAAAGTTTTCATGTTTTTTCATTGAAAACCAATTCAAATGACAATTTTTTTCACAAAAAACCCTGAGAAGAGGGGAAATGTGTGGTAGTGAAACAGTACTTGCCGTTTACTACATAAATCATATATTCAATTGCTTTGAAACCATCGAAGTAGGTCTATGGTGAACCACAACTTAGAGTCACATCATCAGCAATCAAAGCAATCGGGGAATGTGTCGTCCGTCAGATTCAGTGAACAAACAGTGCGATAAGACGTTCCAAGTGGCTCCCGCTTGCCAACAGTCAGGATGAACTCCACAATCAGCTTCTAATGTTTGTTGAGTTGCCCGGAGTTGCCAAATTGATTCCTCAGTTGCCGCTGTAGTTAAAGAATGATAAAACCAGTTGATCAACGGGATCATTGCATTTTGTTATTGAGACTTCATCATATGATGAGAAGAGTAAAATATAGGATGAAGAACATCCAATGATAAAAAGAAGGCTGATTTAACTTTTCCGCCCAAACTATTACGCAAAATAATTTCTTGTATTTTGAATCAATGATAATGGAGGAAATGTTATTTCCGAAGAAAAAATAATTTCAGGCAATTGTTATTATTTCGGGATAATTTTGTTTTCGAGAGAAAGCCATTTTCGAGGAAACGTAATCGATTATCGATAATCGAAATGCTTGGTTCTGATTTGTGCCGGCAGGTAAATTATTTGGAAAGTAAAAACTTCGGTGCGCGTTTGCTCATGTGTTCTATTGAACGCAGAATGAATGAGCGATCATCGAAGTATTTAATTTTTTTTGCGGGGATCGGATACTTTGTAATCTTCTTAGCCTGTGGAAGCCGTTTCGATTCCGAGCGCTTTCTTAAGCAGATGATAGAACAATTATAATATAAAAATACTTGTAGGGACGCGGCCAGGTGTGTGAAGAAAATCGGACTCAACTAATTGAAGATTGTGGCAGAATCTATAATGACCGAGGGTATGTTTATCTCTGCAATTCCATCTACGATTTGTGCAAGGGTTCCATGCTACGCTATGCTATCAGTAAATTACTTTGACATAACTTCACATAAAATAATTATTTAGTCGCTTACCAGGATGACTTCTAATAGATTACTTTACAATTACTCATGCAATCAACTATCCCTTTCCCATGAGGCTCACGGAGATGCAGAGGATTCCTCGGTATCTTGTAGCAATATGAGTGTAGAACTAATTATCCTCTAGTAATTCTAAAATGACTGTGAGAAAGTGGCCGGCATCGTTATAAATTCTGCATAATTGAAACTCCAGTGAGAATAGTTTTCAAATCCCAAGAAGGCTATTCAATTGGTGACCTGTGCATATTTTTCGCTCATTCTCGACTAGCAACTACGAAGTGTACAGTCAATCAAGCTAAGCAAAGTCAACGTTATTTTCGGTGAAATAACGTTTTTTCTCATGTTCGTTTATTGTCCACCTTAACATGAATTATGCAAATCACATCACTGGCCTGACTTATCCCAAAATTTGACCAGCTATTTGATCTGAATCATTTGCCTGGACAGACTCGATTCATATTCAACCCGAATGACATGAATTTAAATTACTTCTGTGGTCCTGGATCTAAATATCGAAAAATCCTCTACAAATCAATTCCCTCAAATGCAAATGATATATTTTGCATCAGCATAAAAAGAATTATAATTTTAACTACTATTACCGACCACTGACTTACCAACGCATCAACGAACAAGAAGCGCTTTGTATGATAGAAATACTAAGAAATGAAGAAAAAATATATTTTCGGCAATTGTAATTTCAAGAAAATGCTATTTACGGGTAAATGTAATTTTCGAGGAAACGTCAATTTCGAGGAAACAGCCATTATCGGAGAAACATCATTTTCGGGGAAATTTATTTTCGAGTAAACGTTAATTTCGGAGAAATGTTATTTTTGAGGAAATGATGTTTATGGTGACTTGGTTTTTAGGGAATTGTATAATGAAGTCGAGACCAACGTAAAACAGAATCCATCACGTTTCAGGGATTTTGTAAATAAACGGAAATCATCAGCCAGAATGTCAGCTACAACAATACGCAAGCTTGTTCAAATGATGAAGCCGGCAACCTCTCTCTGTTTTCGAGAGCGTATTCAGCAAGGTATCTCCATTTCATCGCCAAGATTGCTTAGCCCATATTCCCTCGTACAACATCAACCGTACCCATCACACAGTTCTCTCTAGATGAAGTGTTGTTAGCCATTGAAGAGCTTGACTCTAAGAAAGGGTCAGGTACGGATGGATTTCCTCCACTGTTCCTGAAACTAGCAACTCCGATCACGGTTTTGTTCAACCGGTCGCTGTATGAAAGGACATTCCCAACCCTTTGGAAAACAGCTTTCATCATTCCAATCGATAAATCTGGCAACATCAGAAATGTGGCGAACTATCGTGGCATTGCTATGCTATGCTGTTTGAGCAAAGTATTCGAGAAGCTGATGCACAACATTATTTATACCATTGCCTCACCAATTATCTCGATTAATCAACACGGATTCATGAGGCAACGCTCAACCACAACTAACCTAATGTGCTACGTGTCCATGCTTTCAAGGAACAACGGAAACCAGTTCCTCCTTCTACAAGGACTACCGAAGTTCGCCGGGAGGAAGGCCTGCCCTGGAGGGAAGTTGTGAATTCCAAAAAGGCGAAGAAGGAGCTAAAAGCGGTAGAGGAGGCGAAGGCGCCATTGGCCAAGAAGACGAATGCCCGTAGATGAAAGGGCACTCCTTCCAATGGTCACGGTAGGAAGGACAGAGGCGAAGCAGTTATCGTCAAGGCTGATGGTAAGAGCTATGCTGAACGCTTTGCAGGGCGATAAAAAGCTCACTGGCCTAGGGGATGATGTCAACTGAATCCGCAGAACGCAGAAGGGCGAGATGATCCTCGTCCTGAAGCGAGATGCTGCGCGGAAGTGTTCCGCGTATAAAAAGTTGGCAGAAGAGGTGCTGGGTGATGCGGTTCAGGTGAGAGCCCTCCAATGCCGAGGCCTGGATGGAATTACCGAAGCTGGTAAGCTGATAGCTGAGAGATCAGTGTGGCGTTGAAATCCAGGATACCGCGATTCGATTGCGGAAAGGTTATGCTGGAACACAGGTTGCCTCATTCCAGGTACCTGTTACTGACTCCAAGAAGGTACTGGATAAGGCCAAGCTGAAGATGGGTTGGTCGGTATGCTCGGTGAGCACAAACCAACAACCTCAGACCTGCTTTAAGTGCTTTGGTTACTGACATAAGTCATATGACTGCAAAGGTCTTGATCGGAGTCGGCTTTGTCAGAGGTATGGAGCTGAAGGTCACAAGGTGTGGTGTTTGATATGTGGTCCTGGCACAGACAACAAATACCCATCCGTTGGCAGGCCTGTCCAGCCTCCAGACGGGCTCGGTCATGCAAGTAGCTCAGCTAAATCTCAACCACTGCGAGGCAGCGCAAGCGCTGCTACAACAGTCGGTACACAAGAATAAGACTGATGTTGCCTTGCTGTCCGACCGTGCCGCATCCCTCCTAAACATAGCAGTTGGATTGCGGATAAGTCCGAAATAGTGACTATCTGGACTTACGGGAGGTACCCCATCCTGGAGATAGTGTCATCTCCTGATGATGAGGGTTTTGTTTTAGCTAAGGTAAACTAACTGGTCTTGGGGGCAGCAGGGACTTTGTCCAAGGGCTTGACGACCCCTCCCCATGGCCACTGCGAGTTAGACCGGAACCATCGTCCCTAACCCATAATCCCAAAGCGACCCGTGCCGAGGGGATGCATGGCCAGGGGGGTGAAATAATAAGCTAGGCCTTTAACGGAGCCTGTGGGGTACCTGGGCACCCTCCACAGTAATTATCCCTTACCGCGTCATGCTGGGCTCCGGCGTGGTGGACCTCTTTTCCCGAGCAACTCCAACGGAGCAGACACAAAAACGGGGGAGACAGTCTCCAGAGGATGAGCTCCCTGGGGGTCGCTCCAAAACGCGGAGGGTTACTACCCCGAACAAGGGTAGTGGGGCTGGGAAGCTGAACCCCGGTCAGGTACCTCCAAAACCGGGGGAGGAAGGACCTGGAAAGGTCCGTCCACTCAGGAAAGACGGTGGTAAGGGGTTACGGCAGGCTGAAAGTTATCAGCAGCACCAGACCAGGGAAATAGAGAGGGATGACGCCTCCTGGACCCTGGTCAAGAACAAGAGGAAACCGAAGACGTCAAGGGCCGAAAAGAAGGCCCAGGCGAATGAGGGTAGCAAGAAGTCTAGGGTAGGCGCCAATCGCTCCAGGGGCGATGCCCTAGTCAACACGGCGGACGAGGCTAAGTACTCGGATGTTTTGAAGGCGATGAGGAGTGACGTCAAGCTCGGTGAACTCGGCGCCGACGTACGTCGAATAAGACGTACCCGGATGGGCGAGATGATACTCGAGCTGAAGCGGGGCGTCTCGCAAAAAGGCGCCGCCTACAAGAAGTTGGCGGAAGAGGTCCTAGGCGAGACAGTCAAGGTGAGGGCACTCACGACGGAGGTGAATCTAAGGGTTAAAGACCTGGACGAGATCACTGAAGTCGAAGAGCTCGTCACGGCACTGCGGCGACAGTGTGAAGTGGAGACGCCCACCACAGCCGTTCGGCTACGGAAAGGTCCGGCAGGGACGCAGGTAGCATAGTTCGGCTATCTGCAGCGGACGCCTCCAAGGTAGTCAAGTTAGGGAGTGTCAAGGTGGGATGGTTGGTGTGCCCTGTGGGCATATACGAGCAACCCAAAGTTTGCTTCAAGTGCCTGGAACCGGGGCACAAGCAACGGGACTGCAAAGGCCCTGACAGAAGCAATCTCTGCCGACGCTGCGGATTGGAGGGACATAAGGCACAATGATGCACGAACCCTCCCAATTGTTTGATTTGTTCCAGAAAATGCTGCGAACAGCATGCACCCCATGGGGGGTTCGAAGTGCCCGGCGTTTAAGCGTGCTGCAAAATCACAGTGCAGGTAACGCAGCTGGTTTGCTCGGCCTCGCCCGAGTGTTTGGTGTGCGCAGGTTTAGAGGAAACGGCGGAACACGTGTTGTTCGTGTGCTCACGTTTTCGCGCAATGCGTGACCACATGCTTGCCACATGTGGTCTGGACACTACCCCGGACAACCTAGTTCGGAGGATGTGTAAAGATGAAGTTGGCTGGAACGCCGTTTTATCGGCTATCGCCCAAATCGTCTCGGAGCTACACAGAAGGTGGCGCGTGGACTCAAGGATGGCTAGTTCAGGCGCAAATAAGAGGTGGTCCAAGGGATCGGAGTCGGCTTCATGGGTCATACCGGTGGTCATGCTCTGTGGTCGAACTCGATCCTTTTATCGAACAAGTGGCCGCGCGAAGAACAACATGGTATCGTCGCTTTCGCGGCGTCGGTCAAACGGGCGGGTTCCGAGCCCGAGGACGGAAAGGGGTCCTCGTCAAGGCTGGGGCAGGCGTAGGCAAGTCCGTCTGTCTGCTGGCGAATAGGCCCTATCGCAGAAAGGTTAAATTGGGGTGCACGCGGCATCATCATTCTTGATACCAGTCGTGCAGAGGGAAGCAGGCGCGAAGTCGACCCTTCCCACCTTCCGAGGACATAGGGCGTGGTAAGGCCACCTGGCACGATACCATGGTGTTCTTCTAAAAAAGCGAGTTACGATGTTCGGTGCTGCAAGGACACGCAGCTAACCTCGAGGGTGCGTTGTGCACTGGCCCCCCTTTGAAGCATTACTTTCTGGTTGTACCGAAGGGTCTATGGGCTTGGCGGCAATGGAAACGGTTTAGCGGGTCGGGGTTGTAGTCCTGCCTCCCTCGGTGATCCCTAGCCCCGCACTTCCTGGTCAACCCAGGTTGTCTGTTGAGCAGATTCCCCCTCCACTGTTTAGGAAGAAAAAAAAAACTAACTGGTCTTAAACAATTTGTTTCAGCAGGTGACTTTAACGCGTGGACAGTGGATTGGGCCTTCTGCAGCGCGGGATGGACGGTGGAGCTTGAATGGAGGGTTCACGACGGGTGAACTGCTAGTGACCATCAGGAAATACGTTTTATGGTCAGCTATACCACAAGGCGGGTCAGTAAAGCTGATCTAGGATGTCGTACCTCGCAGTTCTACCCAGAACTGCTGGAAGAATCACTACGGTGGGAAAATCGGACACTAGGCCTTAGTGGTGATGAGTTATCCTATGTCCTAACACGAGCATGTGATGTGAAAATGCCCAGGAGGATTATTCCAACCGGAAACCGCAAACCGGTGCACTGGTGGACGAGCACGATAGCTGATCTTCGCAGAACCTGTCTTAGAGCTAAAAAAAAGGTTGCGACGTGCTAGAACCGAAGCGGACAGGCTAGAAAGACGCCGGGTGTTCCAAACAGCGAGCAGAGCTCTGAACTACGAAATCAAATGTAGTAAGAGAGCCTGCTTTGAAGAGCTGTGTAGGATGGCCAATAATACTCCATGGGGGATCCATACAGCACACCTCCTGAGAAATCCCCGGAGATGTTAGCAAGGATCGTCGAAGGTTTGTTCCCGAAGCATGACTCATCGGACTGGCCCGCCACACCGTACGAGTCAGTGAACGTGGTACCGCTAGTGACTAACGATGAGCGTATCGCCCTTGCAAGAAAACTTAGGCTAAATAAGGCACCAGGGCCGGATTGTATTCCTACCTGGTCCTTAATCACGCGATTGTTGCCGCTCCAGATATGTTCATGAGCTGCCTCCAACGTTGCCTGGACGAAGGAAACTTCCCAGATCGTTGGAAACGGCAGAAGTTGGTGCTATTGCCTAAGCCTAGGAAATCCCCGGGAGAGCCTTTGGTGCCTACTCGACACAACTGGTAAGTTGTTAGAGAGGGTGATCCTGAATAGATTGACGAACTATACGGAGTGTGCTGGTGGCTTATCAAGCAACCAATAAGGGTTCCGTAAAGGCCGTTCTACCATCGAAGCAATTCGGTCGGTAACGGAAACGGCTAAGATAGCGCGTCGTTTGAATAGGAGAGGTATTAGGTTCTGCGCAATGATTACACTAGATGTAAAGAATACATTTAATAACGCTAGCTGGGCAGCAATAGCTGATTCCCTGCATCGCTTGAGAGTCCTGGATTATCTGTGCAGGATTCTGAAAAGCTATTTTCAGAAGAGGATATTGCTAGTCGACACCAACGCTGGTCAGCAGTCGATTGAAGTGTCAGCAGGTGTTCCACAGAGATCGATCCTCGGACTGATTCTGTGGAATATCATTTATGACGGAGTATTACGCTTAAATCTCCTGGCTGGTGTGAAAATAGAAGGCTTTGCGGATGATGTACTGCTAGAGTCACAGGCGACAATCTCGACGAAGTTGAATTGAAAGCTTCATACGCGATTAGCAGAGTCGAAGAATGGCTCAACTCAAGGAGGTTGGCGTTAGCACATCAGAAGACTGAGGTTGTTATGGTGGATAACCACCGTGGGTTGCAGCAAGCGGGGATAAATGTAGGGACCTGCACAGTTAACTCCGTGGTCATTAAAGCATCTGGGCGTGATGATCGACGATAAGCTCAATTTTACGAACCACGTCGATTATGTATGCCAAAGGGTTTCATTGGCAATAAAATCTTTATCGCAAATGATGTCCAACGGATCGGCGGTGCAAAGTCAGGTGCGTAGGCTTATAGCGGGTGTAGCATTGTCTATTATCCGATACGGCGTACTAGCATGGTCCAAAGCACTAGAGGCCGGGTGCAATGTTAAGAAATTAATCAGGGTACACCGGCTGATGTGTCTGCGGGTTGCAAGCGCATACCGCACCATATCTGTGGAGTGCTTCAACGACAGGGACTCGGTGCAAGTGCGACGTGTCAAGAGAGCAGCTTCGTTGCTCGAATGGCAAAGAGCATGTGACACTGCAGTCAAAGGTCGTTGGACCCACAGACGGAGGAATCGAATTGGATTAGTAGGAAGCATGGTCAGGTCAACTTCCACCTATCACAGGTGTTGTCTGAACATGGCTGCTTTAAAAAGTTCCTGCATAGGGTCGGGTTCGCAGATTCTGCGGAGTGCCCGAAATGTGTAGGTGAGGTAGAATCGGCAGAGCATGTGATGTTTGCATGCCCGTGATTCGATGTTGAACGCCATGCCATGTTGCTTGTCAGCGGCATGGATACAATGCCGGACAACCTCGTTGAGAGGATGTGTCTGGAAGAGGTTATATGGAATGCGGAGAACACGTCTCAACAGATTATGTCTACTACAGCGCTGGTGGCGTCTTGAACAAAACCAGCAGCTGCAGTAGAGACTACTGTGATGCAGTGAACACTTTGCTCACCCCAACAACAAAAATGTCGTGGGTGGGCAGCGGGGACCTCCGTATGTAGATATAAAGGTCATTGCGGTTCACGCGTGACGTTTGTTGTGGGGTGCTCGACTGCTACGCGAGTTTATGATACAGACCGATAGGTTACTATCATAGCTTGCGATCAACGGGTGGTGAGGTCACCACCCTTGAAGTCGATGTTGCGTTATAACGTCGAGTGCGTTAGCATAGGGTACTCCCCTAATGTATTGCTTAATTGCGGGCCGGGGATACGGACTGGCGAAAGGGTTTTGGTTTTAGTGGGTCGGGTGATCCCATCCCCACACTACCTGAGTTAACCTCCTCAGGTGTCTGTTTGCAGATTTCCGTCTACCCTTGCTTAAGAAAAAAAAAATCTCATTTTCTAGCAATCGCTAGAGCATTGGAGTGGGCTTTTCATACTGTTTCTTCTATCCCTATATCTACGACTTGACTAGTTCTAGTAGGCAACTGTTAGAATTCGTAATGAGCGAAAAAAGCTCGTATCGACATTCAATATACAATCCTTTCATTACTATCACATTGGCAATCCGTTAACCAAGACGAGCCTCTGCCTCTGCTCCCATCCATTGGTTCCCAGTGCAATTGCGATTATTCGGTCAATCACGGAGTAGCAGTTGTAGTCTAATAGAACAGGAATGTTTATATCTATTATAAAATATTATTATAAAATTATGTTTTTGAACTTGGTATAATCATGAGAACTTCCTAGTGTATACAACTTATTGTTGGTAACTCGGGTTGGTTGGTGGACGGTTGACCAACCGTGTCGGAAACAAAACTGTTCCTAGAGCAAGATTTAGTGATTTTCGACAGCCTCAAATAGTCGGCAGTGAATCGCCTTTTCAAACAGCTTGGATAATCCTGAGAGCAGGCTAAAGGGACGAAAACTTTAAGGAGAGGAATGATCCATCCCTGGCTCCGGATTATCCATGTGCTGTGCTGTGGAGTGTGGGTTCGATTCCCGTCCCGGTCAGGAGGAAACTTTTCGTGATACTGGAGATTCTCCATTGGTCCACTGGGTTTTATGGGTCCTGTTCTTTGTATCATTCTAGGTGTCAAGTGTTCTATCTGTACGACCTCTGCTCGAAGACGGTGTTCACCTCGTTGAGTGCAGAAACATGCTTCTTGGGAGAGTTCTGGTGGAAGCCTTCTTCCGGATTTCCAGGAGCTCTGTTCGCTTTGGCCACCTTTTGGTGGGGGTCCGATGGTTACCATGACTTGCGCATTTGAGGTAAGCTATCTCCTTCTTGCCGCACTTATCCGTGGGATGGGGTTCGCCACACCTGTTGCAGCGTGGGGTCATTTGGCCATTCCGGTCGCCATGCTCAAAGTGGAAACAGATGGTGCACTTTGTATCGTCCTTGTGCACCCTTCCGCGATGAGCTTCGTTCATGTCATGGAGCCCACGCAGCATAGGCTTGAGCCGATTTGTGCCTGGGATATCATGGATGTAAAGCACATACCCTTGAACCTCGAAGAACTTCACAACGAATAAATGGTGGTATTGTTGACCGGCATCACTTTCACGCCCTCGCTGCGGAGTCGAAAAATACATTTCAGGCCCTTTGCGATCATCTCACAGATTTTCGGACGCAAATCCGGCGGATCGAACTTGATTCCTACATGCGGGTACTTCTTATTCCGTTCTAGTTGGATGCGGTATTTAGAAAGTAATTCCACTACAGTTTCGCTATCATTAAAATCATTGCTAGATTAATTTTATGATTAATTCTCTCAAACGTGAGATGGAAATTCGCTTTCCTCCTATTGTTAAGATACATCATTAGTGTCTTTGAGAAAGTTGTAGAAAAAATTGCCACGAAACATATTGATATAAATTTTAGTTTTATCTGCTCTAGAAGTCGAGATATGAGTCGTTATTTATAAACGACCCTAAAATATCTAATTCTATCATGAACTAATTTTGAATCGACTTTTAAATTTTCTACATTTCTTTTTATACCCGCTAAAAATTTAATCCCAGGCTATACTTCCTCTTCTTATTATTATTATTGGCATTACATCCCCACACTGGGACAGAGCCACCTCACAGCTTAGTGTTCATTAAGCACTTCCACAGTTATTAACTGCGAGGTTTCTAAGCCAAGTTACCATTTTTGCATTCGTATATCATGAGGCTAACACGATGATACTTTTATGCCCAGGGAAGTCGAGACAATTTCCAATCCGAAAATTGTCTAGACCGGCACAGGGAATCGAACTCAGCTACCCTCAGCATGGTCTTGTTTTGTAGCCGCGCGTCTTACCGCACGGCTAAGGAGGGCCCCGCCAGGCTATACTATAATGAATGTGTAGCTTAAACTGACCGACAAATTTAATCCAAAAAATCTGGATGTAGATTTCACAGGCCTTCTATGAACTAAAAATTTTAATTTCTGGTTGTCGTGAAGAATGAAATGAAATGTGTTGAACACATAGAAGATCTGTTCCGATTAAAAAATAATGTTCTGCAAAGTTGTCGAGGGTGGGCATGGTTTTCATTTAGTTGTTGTTGCTATGAATTTCAGGGCAAAACCATGTCAAAACACTATTTGGATTTGAAGCACACCAATTTAGTTGAAAAGCAAGACAAGCTCTTGTTGTAATAAAGAAGAAGAAGATTTGCATTGCCTAATCAATTTTCTCCTCTGGCACCACCAGTATCAAATAATTCAAAAACTCTTCAAATTCAACGCTTGTTGGTGATAGCGGTTTTCCCAAAGCTGTTCCTTACATTTCCAGCCATCTTAGAAAAGGAGCTGGGTCCTTCGAATATCATTAAAACTATTTGGCATATATTCCGCCCGAAACAAAAGTTCTGATAGCTGTCTATTTGAAGGAAAATTCAATATGAAAATAATAGCGAATAAATATTCTTTTAGAAAACGCCTTCATTCCAGGCAATGCGCTTTGCACATGATGAGTACCTATCCAGCGCTTCCATCCAAGCATTTCAACAAGGATAAATTTTTATTACTCCCCCAATAGCAACAACCGTAACATATGAATTCAATATTTTTTCATTGTCAAACTCCCGGTGCGATATGCGGCTCTCGGCTGCAGGAATAGTAAATTAAATGGCCACCCTTTCTAGATTCCTTGCCGTATCTGCGGCCTATGGAGGGCGAACGAACCGTCCTGGTGAGCAAAACACGGCTTCATAAATACTCACATTTGGTGCGGTGCGGTTCCCGTTTGTGAAGGGGTGAATAAATTGAACTAGCGCCTGGCGCAGGCAGCCGCCGCCAACCCCATTTCAGCATCAAAGAAGAACACGGCTGGAAGCGTAGAAATTCCAGACTGCCTGCAACCGGGGTGGCTCTGCCATCATCATCGTCGAATCGGTTCCTTTGCGAGGGTGTGCGTGGCTTATGCGTCCCATTGTAGTACACCTTTGGCAGCGTTGGGAAAAATTGACATATGTGCTATCCAGAAGGAGGAAGCATATCTCTCCTGTGTGTATGAGGTGCGGCTGCCTGTCGTGGCGAGGGTGGTTGCATTGTGGCCAGCCGACCCAACGAAGATATGCTACGAGTGCGTGCCACAACCGAATGGCGTGGCGTGTACGGGTTTTGAGCTATGTGCGGCCGATAGTGAAACCTGCGATTTTGGGATGGAGCGGGCTGGCGGGGACTGCAACGGAGATGATGATTAATTGTGACTCGATGCCGGGTGGGATGCGATGTGCGTGTATTTGTGCGTATACAAAGTGTTGTACAATTCGTGAAACCAGAGGGGTGAGAAGGATTGCAAATGCGATGAGCTCGAGCACCCGCCACCGACTGCGATGGCTGTTCGTAGTCAGAAATCTATATTTTATGTTTAAATGGTTGGGTTTGTATATGGCTGTTGCTGGCATACTGCCGGCTTCGGTAATGACTTCGTACGTGATAGTCATGGAAATATTAATTTCATGCACACATGCCCAATAGCCGCCTCAAATGCTTGGGTGTTATTTAATTACCATGGCCACTAAATTTTGGCTTCGCTTGTTTCTACAGTAAACTTTTGGTCAATGACTGTTTTCAACTAAGGGTTCATCTCCATTCGCTACACGTGGTGATATGCCATCAAACGGAGGGAAAAATGAACAATCACGCGAAGGTTAGAATGGTTTCGAACGAATGCACGCCATAGTTTCCCTTTCCAGTTGTGGTCCTTCGAATTCCAACACGAAAGCTTAGTTTTTCGCAATGCGTGCAGCACATGAAAGCCATAAGATTTATTTCATTGCTTTGAGAATCACTGTGTTTAAGGGATTGATGTTTAACACATTTTTATGTCGTGACATTTTAATCCTAAGCACCGTAATGAAAATGCTTGCCAAATTTGTCTAGCGTGATGTATTTACAGAAGTAAATCTACTTGTAATCCTCAACTAAGTAAGTCGCCTACCATTGATTCAAACATATGCTACTCTTCTCTATTTTGATCAACTTCATTTTACATTTCTATTTTTATTACGTCAAACCATGCAAAGAAGAACAAAATCTTTTGAAATCTTTATCTCTTTGCCAGCGCCGCAGCAATTTAGTTCAACTTGGTGTTTCAAAGGAAACAACAATTTCGAGTATTTTTAGGCGCTAAATTTCGCAGCCCCAGATAAATTATTCACTCGAAGGAAAATAATGAATATTTACGAACCATTTATGGTGCATCTTCGCAAACAGGTAGCCGACCCTTTTCGGCCAATTCTATGTGTACCACCCATCCATCCATCATTGTGTTAAGGAACTCACTTGAAAACATTTTTTTTTCGAAGCCATATCTGTTGAAGTTTTAATACGGCAGAGCACATTCCATACAACGGAAACAAAAGCCTAACATAGCGGGTCATTCCACATCAAATCGACAATCCACTACTGGTATCGCTTTGATTTAGTGTTGAAAGAGTAGATTCTCATATTGGTAGGAGCTCTCTATACATAAAGAATTTTGTTTTTTTTTCAATTCTATGAATAAAAATAAGCTTAAACTTAGAGTTTCATCACAGTTGTATGTACAGGAATAGGTTTTAGTTAGTTCATTGTGAGCTCCAGATTTAATAAAATATAACCAACTATACGCTCCCAATTCCCGATTCGACAGGTGGCCTAGTATTATCTTATATTGCTGTATAAGCTGCGATGAAATTCTGAGCTCAGGCTTATTCCGAGCATTCTGGAATTCGTGGGAAATCTTATCCTTGTGGAATTCATGGAGAATTATTTTTGGGATTCGTGACTTCTTCTAGAATTTGTAGGGAATGCTTTCTGGAATTCGTGAAAAACTCTTTCTGAAATTCTTGAAGAATTCATGAAAAATATTACAGGAACTCGTGGAGAACTTACTTGTAGAATTCGTGGAGAATACTTTCTGTGGTTTATGGAGATTTCATTCTGAAGCCTGTGTAGAACTTCTTTTGAATTTCATGAAGAATTCCTAGTTGAGTTCGTGGAGAATGCTTTTGAGAATTCGTGGAGAGTTTCTTCAAGAATCCGTGGAAAATTAATTTTAAATTCGTGGAAAATTCCTATCGTAGAAAATATCATCGGGAATTCGTGGAGAATTTCTTTAGGAGGTAAAGGACAATTTCTGCTGGAATTCGAGAAGAATCTCTTTTGGAATTTCTCAAGTACAAATTCGCAAAGAGTTCTTTCAGAATCTGTGGAGGATTCGTTCTGGAGCGCGTGAAGAATTTAGTTTGGAATTCATGGAGAATTCCCTCTAGAATTGGTGGAGAATTTCTTTCGGAATTCGTGGACAATTTTCTCCAGAACCCGTGGAGAATTCCATTCTGAAGTCACGGAGAATTACTTCAGTAATTCATTGAGAAATCTTTCTAGAGTTCCTAAAGAACTCCTTCTGAAATTCATGAAGAATTTCTTCTTGAATTCGTGGAAAATATCTTCTGGAATTCGTGGAGCACGCCTTTTGTAGAATTTGTAGACGATTCCTTCGGTATATCGTGAAGAGAATTTTTCTGGAATTCATGAAGAATTTATGAAGGATTACTTCTGGAATTCGTTGAAAATTAATTCTGGAATTCGTGGAAAATTTCCTCCAGAATTTATGAGGATTTCTTTCCGGAATTCGTTAAGAATTTGCTCCGAAATTGGTAGAAAATTTTATTCGTAATTCGTGGAGGATTCCCTCCGGAATTAGTGGAGAATTTCCTCCTGAATTTGTGAAGAATTCCTGCTGTAATTCCGTAAATCTCGAAAATTTCCTACCAAAATTCTCAGAAAACTACCTTCGGACTTCCAGACTTCTCGGAAAATTCCCTCCAGAATTCTCGGAAAATTCCCTCAGGAATCCTCGAAGATTTCCCGGAAAATCGGAATTCGTGGAGAACTCTCCTCGGAATTCGTGGAGAATTCCATTCTTGAAGAATTCCCTTCAGAATTATCGGAGAATTTCCCCCGGAGTTTTAGAAGAAATTCCCTACGGAGCGGAACTCTAGGCGAATTTCCTCCTTAATTCGGGGAGAAGTCCCTCCTTAGTTCGTGGAGAGTTCCCTCCGGAATTCGTGGAGACATCCTTCCGAAATTCGTGGAAAATTCCCTCCGGGATTCTTGGAGAATTCCCTCCGGAATTCGTGGAGAATTCCCCTCCGGAATTCGTGGAGTATTTCCTCCGGAATTCGTGGAGAATTCCCTCCGGAATTCGTTGAGAATTTCCTCCGGAATTCGTGGAGAATTTCCTCCGGAATTCGTGAAGAATTTCCTCCGGAATTCGTGGAGAATTTCCTCCGGAATTCGTGGAGAATTCCCTCCGGAATTCGTGGAAAATTCCCTTCAGAATTCGTGGAGAATTCTCTTCGGAATACGTGGAGAATTCCCTTCGGAATTTGTGGAGAATTCCCTTCGGAATTTGTGGAGAATTCCCTTTCGGAATTCGTGGAGAATTCCTTTCGGAATTCGTGGAGAATTCCCATCGGAATTCGTGGAGAATTCCCTACGGAATTCGTGGAGAATTCCCTTCGGAGTTTGTGGAGAGTTTCCTACGGAATTCGTGGAGAGTTCCCTTCGGAATTCGTGGAGAATTTCCTTCGAAATCCGTGGAGAATTCCCTTAGGAATTCGTGGAGAATTCCCTTCGGAATTCGTGGAGAATTCCCTTCGGAATTCGTGGAGAATTCCCTCCGGAATTCGTGGAGTATTCCCTTCGGAATTCGTGGAGAATTCCCTCCGGAATTCATTGAGAATTCTCTCAGGAATTTATGGAGAATTCCCTTCGGAATTCGTGGAGAATTCCCTCCGGAATTCGTGGAGAAATCCCTCCGAAATTAGTGGAGAATTCCCTCCGGAATTAGTGGAGAATTCCATCTTGAGTTCTTGAAGAATTCCCTACGGAAATTGTGGAGAATCATCTCCGGAATTCTTGTAGAATTATTTCCGGAATTCGTTGAGAATTCCCTCCGGAATTCGTGGAGAATTCCCTCTGGAATTCGTGGAGAATTCCCTCTGGAATTCGTGGAGAATTCCCTCTGGAATTCGTGGAGAATTCCCTCTGGAATTCGTGGAGAATTCCCTCTGGAATTCGTGGAGAATTCCCTCTGGAATTCGTGGAGAATTCCCTCTGGAATTCGTGGAGAATTCCCTCTGGAATTCGTGGAGAATTCCCTCCGGAATTCGTGGAGAATTTCCTCCGGAATTCGTGGAGAATTCCCTCCGGAATTAGTGGAGAATTCCCTCCGGAATTAGTGGAGAATTCCCTCCGGAATTCGTGGAGAATTCCCTCCGGAATTCGTGGAGACTTCCCTACAGAATTCGTGGAGAATTCCCTCCGGAATTCGTGGAGAATTCCCTCCAGAATTCGTTGAGAATTCCCTCCAGAATTCGTTGAGAATTCCCTTCGGAATTCGTAGAGAATTCCCTTCAGAATTCGTGGAGAATTCCCTCCGGAATTCGTGGAGAATTCCCTCCGAAATTCGTGGAGAATTCCCTCCGGAATTCGTGGAGGATTTCCTCCGGAATTCTTGGAAAATTTCCTCCGGAATTCGTGGAGAATTTCCTCCGGAATTCGTGGAGAATTTCCTCCGGAATTCGTGGAGAATTTCCTCCGGAATTCGTGGAGAATTTCCTCCGGAATTCGTGGAAAATTCCCTCCGGAATTCGTGAAGAATTCCCTCCGGAATTCGTGAAGAATTCCCTCCGGAATTCGTGAAGAATTCCCTCCGGAATTCGTGAAGAATTCCCTCCGGAATTCGTGGAGAATTCCCTCCGGAATTCGTGGAGAATTCCCTCCGGAATTCGTGGAGAATTCCCTCCGGAATTCGTGGAAAATTCTCTCCAGATTAAGTGTAGAATTCCCTCCAGAATTTGAGGAGAATTCTCTTCGGAATTCATGTGGAGAATTCCCTCTGGAATTCGTGGAGAATTCCCTCCGGAATTCGTGGAGAATTCCCTCCGGAATTCGTGGAGACTTCCCTCCAGAATTCGTGGAGACTTCCCTCCAGAAATTCGTGGCGATTTCCCTCCGGAATTCGTGAAGGATTTCCCTCCTTAGTTCGTGGAGAGTTCCCTCCGGAATTCGTGGAGACATCCTTCCGAAATTCGTGGGAAATTCCCTCTAGAATTCGTGAAGAATTCCCTCCGGAATTCGTGAAGAATTCCCTCCGGAATTCGTGAAGAATTCCCTCCGGAATTCGTGGAGAATTCCCTCCGGAATTCGTGGAGAATTCCCTCCGGAATTCGTGGAGAATTCCCTCCGGAATTCGTGGAGAATTCCCTCCGGAATTCGTGGAGACTTCCCTCCAGAAATTCGTGGCGATTTCCCTTCGGAATTCGTGGAGGATTTCCTCCGGAATTCTTGGAAAATTTCCTCCGGAATTCGTGGAAAATTTCCTCCGGAATTCGTGGAGAATTTCCATCGGAATTCGTGAAGAATTTCCTCCGGAATTCGTGGAGAATTCCCTCCGGAATTCGTGGAGAATTCCCTCCGGAATTCGTGGAGAATTCCCTCCGGAATTCGTGGAGAATTCCCTCCGGAATTCGTGGAGAATTCCCTCCGGAATTCGTGGAGAATTCCCTCCGGAATTCGTGGAGAATATCCTTCGGAATTCGTGGAGAATTTTCTCTGGAATTCGTGGAGAATTTCCTCCGGAATTCGTGGAGAATTTCCTCCGGAATTCGTGGAGAATTTCCTCCGGAATTCGTGGAGAATTTCCTCCGGAATTCGTGGAGAATTTCCTTCGGAATTCGTGGAGAATTCCCTCTGGAATTCGTGGAGAATTCCCTCCGGAATTCGTAGCGAATTCTCTCCGGAATTTCATGGAGAATTCTTCCGGATTTCGTGAATAATTCCCTCCGGAGTTCGTGGAGAACTCCCTCCGGAATTCGTGGAGAATTCCCTCCGGAATTCGTGAAGAATTTCTTCCGGAAATCGTGGAGAATTCCCTCCGAAATTCGTGAAGAATTCTCTCCGGAATTCGTGGAGTATTTCCTCCGGAATTCATGGTGAACTCCTCTGGAATTTGTAAAAAATTCCCTCCGGAATTCGTGTAGAATTCTGGAGGGAATTCCCCACGAATTCCGGAGGGAATTCTCCACGTATTCCGGAAGAAAATTCTCCACGAATTCCGGAGGGAATTCTCCACGAATTCCGGAGGGAATTCTCCACGAATTACAGAGGGAATTCTCCACGAATTTCGGAGGGAATTCTCCACGATTTCCGGAGGAAATTCTCCACGAATTCCGGAGGGAATTCTCCACGAATTCCAGAGGGAATTCTCCACGAATTCCGGAGAAAATTCTCCACGAATTCCAGAGGAAAATCTCCACGAATTCCGGAGGAAATTCTCCACGAATTCCGGAGGAAATTCCCCACGAATTCCGGAGGAAATACTCCACGAATTCCGAAGGAAATTTTCCAAGAATTCTGGAGGAAATCCTCCACGAATTCCGGAGAGAATTCTCCACGAATTCCGGATCGAATTCTCCATGAATTCCGGATCGAATTCTCCACGAATTACGGATCGAATTCTCCACGAATTCCAGATCGAATTCTCCACGAATTCCGATGGGAATTCTCTACGAATTCCGGAAGGAATTCTCCACGAATTCCGAAGGGAATTTTTTACAAATTCCAGAGGAGTTCATCATGAATTCCGGAGGAAATACTTCACGAATTCCGGAGAGAATTCTTAACGAATTTCGGAGGGAATTCTCCACGATTTCCGGAGGAAATTCTTCACGAATTCCGGAGGGAGTTCTCCACGAATTCCGGAGGGAGTTCTCCACGAACTCCGGAGGGAATTATTCACGAATTCCGGGAGAATTCTCCATGAATTCCGGAGAGAATTCGCCACGAATTCCGGAGGGAATTCTCCACGAATTCCAGAGGGAATTCTCCACGAATTCCGGAGGAAATTCTCCACGAAATCCGGAGGAAATTCTCCACGAATTCCAGAGGAAATTCTCCACGAATTCCGGAGAGGAGAATTTCCTCCGGAATTCGTGGAGAAATTCCTCCAGAATTCATGGAGAATTCCCTCCGGAATTCGTGGAGAATTCCCTCCGGAATTCGTGGAGAATTCCCTCCGGAATTCATGGAGAATTCCCTCCGGAATTCGTGAATAATTCCCTCCGGAATTCGTGGAGAATTCCCTCCGGAATTCGTGGAGAATTCCCTCCGGAATTCGTGGAGAATTCCCTCCGGAATTCGTGGAGAATTCCCTCCGGAATTCGTGAAGAATTTCCTCCGGAAATCGTGGAGAATTCCCTCCGAAATTCGTGGAGAATTCCCTCTGTAATTCGTGGAGAATTCCCTCCGGAATTCGTGGAGAATTCCCTCCGGAATTCGTGGAGAATTCCTTTTAGAATTCGTGGAGAATTCCCTTCGGAATTCGTGGAGAATTCTCTCCGGAATTCGTGGAGAATTCCCTCCGGAATTCGTGGAGAATTCCCTCCGGAATTCGTGGAGAATTCCCTCCGGAATTCGTGGAGAATTCCCTCCGGAATTCGTGGAGAATTCCATCCGGAATTCTTGGAGAATTCCCTCCGGAATTCGTTTAGAATTCCCACCGGAATTCGTGGAGAATTCCCTCCGGAATTCGTGGAGAATTTCCTCCGGAATTCGTGGAGAATTCTTGGAGAATTCCTTCCGGAATTCGTGCAGAATTCCCTTCGGAATTCGTGGAGAATTCCCTCCGGAATTCGTGGAGAATTTCTTCCGGAAATCGTGGAGAATTCCCTCCGAAATTCGTGGAGAATTCCCTCTGTAATTCGTGGAGAATTCCCTCCGGAATTCGTGGAGAATTCCCTCCGGAATTCGTGGAGAATTCCCTCCGGAATTCGTGGAGAATTCCCTCCGAAATTCGTGGAGAATTCCCTACGGAATTCGTGGAGAATTCCCTACGGAATTCGTGGGGAATTCCCTCTAGAATTCTTGGAGAATTCTTCTTCTTCTTTCTTCTTCTTATTGGCATTACATCCCCACACTGGGACAGAGCCGCCTCGTAGCTTAGAGTTCATTAAGCACTTCCACAGTTATTATCTGCGAGGTTTCTAAGCCAGGTTACCATTTTTGCATTCGTATATCATGAGGCTAGCACGATGATACTTTTATGCCCAGGGAAGTCGAGACAAATTCCAATCCGAAAATTGCCTAGACCGGCACCGGGAATCGAATCCAGCCACCCTCAGCATGGTCTTGCTTTGTAGCTGCGCGTCTCACCGCACGGCTAAGGAGGGCCCCTCTTGGAGAATTCCCTCCGGAATTCTTGGAGAATTTCCTTCCGGAATTCTTGGGGAATTCCCTCCGGAATTCGTTTAGAATTCCCTCCGGAATTCGTGGAGAATTCCCTCCGGAATTCGTGGAGAATTTCCTCCGGAATTCGTGGAGAATTCCCTACGGAATTCGTGGAGAATTCCCTACGGAATTCGTGGAGAATTCCCTACGGAATTCGTGGGGAATTCCCTCCAGAATTCTTGGGGAATTCCCTCCGGAATTCGTGCAGAATTCCCTCCGGAATTCGTGGAGAATTCCCTCCGGAATTCGTGGAGAATTCCCTCTGGAATTCGTGGAGAATTCCCTCTGGAATTAAATTTGCCATCATATTCTCTATATAGTCCTCTATATTGTAATAATCATTTGGGTTTAAACTCACGTAGACTTCATAATTATAATACGAAAAAACAGGGGCAAATTATGTTTTCCTCATTCTGGACAATTTGGCGTGGAACGACCCCCTTTCTGAGTAATAAGGTCCGTTTTATGTATTTCTAATGCGCCTCTTAACCACCGCGAGGTTCATCCTTTCTTCTTTACTAGGAGAAACCAGCAGCCCGACCATCCATCCACTTTTTCTTTCGTCCTTTCAAGTTCGATTCGTTTTCGACCCATCGCTCCTACTTATGCTCGTACGGTACGCCTATCTGCCTCACCGCCGCTCCGCCACCGCCGCATTTTTCATCCGTCCGTCCAGCAGCTCCAGCGGAAAGGATATTGGCTTTTCGAGGAAAACCTGATTAGAGCTCCTCCGGCGGCGGCATTCGGTATTCGGGGTTTCTCTTCCCACCAGCATCAACAGCAGCTCGCTCCTACACCGTCCGGCCCGGGCCGGGTCGAGAAATGATTTACTGAAGTTTGATCCTTTTTATAACGGTAAACGGCAAGGTCCTGTTGCGTTTTTTTTTACGATTGATCCTACCCATCCATGGATGGACGGGGGCAACAAGATTTTGAACAAACGCGCTTGTAGGCTCAGCTCTTTCTTCGACGACGAGCTTTGTTGCGAGTTGTATGAATTGCACAAGTGCGCGTGTTTCTCCTTCCAGGAGGTATTGTGAGTTTCGAACCGTTTGAGGCATTAGATATGTACGGAGATTGTTTCTTTGGGGTACGGGTTTTTTCGAGTGGGACAAGATTGGTTGTGCGGGGCTATAAAAGAAGGCAACTTTGTGTAAATGGCCGACAAGTAATTTTCTGAAGAGGCATTGCTTATTCATTTTTATGAGCGACCGATTTCGGTGTCTTGGGATAATCAAGGGATTGAAAACACGGGACGGATAGAGGGAGGCGTTTCGAAATGGGCAGATTACAACCGGAGTGATGTTTTAGATTGAAAGTTCAAATATTACTTTTTATGATTCCCTGAAGGAAAAGTTGTCATGCCTATCGAATCGGTTCATATATTTTGCTTTGTTTGACAAATATTGTAGCGTCATTCGTTTGCATTTTTTTCAGAAACTCGCGTTACATCCGTGTTTTTGTTTAGAATATGAAAGGAATTTCCCTCGGAATTGCGAATAAGACATCTGTACGCTGGAGTTCGAAGTGTACATATGGAGGTTGGACAGAGTATTCCATAGAGGTAGCCGGCAAGTAGGAAAGCGAAATTTTCCTCTAATGTGGCGATCGATTTGGCTGTCGTCGGCGAAAATTGAACTTTTCTGGCAAGATTCTTATTTTTGTTTCTGTTAGAAAAGAAATCGATTTTTTCCGGTCCACCATTTTATGCAAAGTAGGTTGATGCGAAATTAATTGTCTTTACAGTGCATTGGGTGATTGCCAATATTTGGGAGGAAGAGGTTTTGCCGCAAAAGTAGGAGGAAGGTGTAGTGTGTCCCATCTACAAAAAGGGCGAATTCTGAATGCTCTCCCAAATATTAGGTCGCCACCTAATACCAATTCAATACAAAATTTTCAAAACGACTTATCTGCTTTTGTAAACAAAAATTCAAACGTCAATTTGACGAATCTGATAGCACTTCCACGCAAACCAGCAACAACAATACGTAGGTGAAGGGTTCGACTACCTGTTGATGGTGTTGGTTTACGTGAGAGTGCTATCAGATTCACCAAATCGACGTTTGAATCTTTGTTTACACAAGCAGATAAGTCGTTTTGAAAATTTGATATTGAATTGTTAGAGAGTTTAGTCATGGACCCGGTCCATTGGACCGAGTTGAATGGAGAAGTCTTTTATTTACTGCACAGGCCACTCCGGCCTTAATTTGAGAAATAATAATAATGAAATTTCAAAAGTTTAAAAATAATTACAAAAACTGATCAATTATAATTTATTAAATTCGTGTAAAAAAATCGGCTTACATCCCCAAAATAAGAAAAAAATAAATGATGAGGGTAAATTTCAAAAAATTAAAAAAAAAAGTCGTTCACTGGGTTTTAAAATCAGGAGAAAGATAATTCACACGAAGTTTATATACCGAGAATAAAAACGGATTTTTTTCTGAATTTATTTAGGGGTAATGACACCTTTGGCAGGTTTTGTTCTATTATTGGCAGGGGTTTTTTTTATGACCGATTATGCTCAAATTTGGCCCAAACATTCTTTGCATATCAAAGAATATTGTGACCAAATTTCATAAAATTCGGTCGACAAAAACCCCCCTGCCAATAATAGAACAAAACCTGCCAAAGCCGTCTGTTCCCCTAAATAATTTTAATAATTCCTTAAATTTTGTTAGAAACTTTAAAACACAAAAAACGTCGAAAGTAATTTGATAAAAGTTATATTTTGTTGCAAGATTATTTTTTTTTAATTCCGTTGATATTAAAAAAATAGAAATTTTTTTTCGAAAATTCTGCTCAAGTATAAAAAAAGCAACAAAGGCATAAAAAAATGTCGGAAATATACGACAAACATAGTGAGAATTAGGCCGGTGCGCCGCCACTGCCGCCGTATGAAAATTGATCACGCTTCCGAGTATGCTTTTACTACGCCGATGGTTATTTTAAAGTTTCTTCTAGTTCTTGCCGAAAATATACATTTTCAGTCATATGACATTTATCTACTTCAAAGGACTTATAGAGAATTTATCCTTATTTAGATAAGTCTTTCAATCAAAATTCAACACGCTGCATTCGATGGAGAATCATTTCCCTATAAGGCTATATAGCTTCTAATTAGAAGAATTTATGATGATTTTTTGTAAAAAAAAATCATAAAACAATACAGTAATATTGTAAGTGAAGTTATTTTAAAGATACTAAGTTAATAATAAGCTTCTACACGACTACACGTTTATTAAGCGTCTACACGACCGATCCCGCACTAATAAATTGTCTGCATTTTTTTTTTCACTTCGCGTTCTACCTGATAGCTAGCGTGCCTAGCACCAACACGATTGAACTGATTGATTTCTTGCTCTTCGATGCAGAAATTATTTTTTTTACTTCGCGTTTTTCCGGAATAACTGACGTGACCAGCACCAACACGATCGCCTTGTATCACTACTTCTGCCTCATAAGCAGGAGATCAAGGGTTTGATCCCTGACCACTTTCTATTTCATATTAGATAATTTTGTTATCTGAATCTGAATTTCTTTGCAAATCTAATTCTCATTGCTAGCTAGTAGAATTCTTACTATAGGATTTCTATAACAAGCTACTTGTTACTTAGTAGCAACATACATGTAAATGCCTATTGTAGGGTAGCGGTGGTGTGGTAGTGTGGTGGTGTGGTGGTAGTGTGGTGTGCATAATTTAACAATGAGAGTCAAACTAATAATCCCTCCTTCTTTTTAATGGCCGTAAGGACGTGGCCGACGCTGTTATTGACTTAGTAAAATGCAATGAATTTCCGAGATTCGTACATTGATAGCTAAATCTAAAGCTTCATTCGATTGGGTCCCTGTGCAATTTTGCAGGTTTCAGTCATGCTCATCCAAAAAAGGCGTTTGCCTTTCTCATTTGCTATGTCATTTTGGTTAGTCGTATGAAGGAGCAAAAAACTAATTTACTGCTTATCAAGACTGCTATAGCCGAATAAAATCAATTGTTTTTGGAAAAGTTCTCGTAAGAATATTTCCTTATATAATTTTTAAAGAAATTTTCGGAAGAATGGAATTTCAGGAGATGTTTTTAGAGAAATTTTCGGAACAATTTTTGTATTAATTTCTGTAGAAATAATCGGAAGAATGAATAAAGCGACTTTTTTATGAATCCCAAAAGAAACGATTTTAGAAGGAATTTTTATAGGAATTCCAGAAGGAATTTCCGGTAGAATTCTCGGGAGTTGGGTGTCGGATGAGTTTAGAGGAATTTCATTTGAATTTTGAAAGGAATTCAAATATAATTTCTGGAGAGTTCTTGAAGTTGAAACGTTCGTGTCCTGCACACAACGTACAGCAGCTTAAGCGCCACTCCCGGGTTAGAGAGACTGCTGACGCTTTCTATAGATCCGGCTTTGAGACCCTATCTTTGGGCGAGTTTTCTAAAGTGGCTCAAACACTCGTGATTCTTTGACCATCCAAACGGAAGCTAATCGAACTAAGAATTAGAACGAAGATCTCAGATTAAAAAAAAAACTAATCATGAAAACAGATCACACTTTCGCGAAGAAACAATTGTATTTTAGGTCTAAGGAGGTTTACAATCTTTGGGGGGATCCTACTTTGAGCTCAAAGTTCCTAATCACTTACTTGCAAGCTTTGTTTTTACGTTGGACGTCGTTGCGACAGATCGAACTGCAGATGTGATGCACCACATGCAACAAATTGGTTGGTCTCGCTGTCACGGGCCTCTGTGACGCGATCTCTCACGGCAACCCAGAATCGGTGACGAAGCGTCGCGATGGAGGTGTACCCTGCTGTGGAACTGTCCAGCGGCGACAACTAGTGTGAGTTCCTCTCTCTGTGTCTTGAGATGGGTACCCCGGTGGCTCACCGAGATATAAATAGATGATGGTGCGCCAGGTTAGCGGAAAATCGAGATGGTGAGGCTCTTGGTTCAGAATCTATCCTGAGGCTTCAGCAAGTGCGACTCTCTCTCACGATGTTTGACGCTCTCTAACGATGCCTTATGGGAGCCGGTTGGAACGGTCCGTAGAGTAGTGAGTTCTCGTGCACTGAGGTCGAAAAGACGAGAGATACCCACCGCGCCTTGGTTGAGTTGGCGTCGACCGAAGGGTAGATGGTTTGTCGAGATAGAGTACCACTTAGAGAGCGGGAGCGTAGAGGTAATCGTCGAGGTTTATACTCTGCTCCGGTGAGCGTAAGGCGAACTGCTATGGTGAGGTCTCTCACGATAGTGGTGGCGGGTACCGAGAGATGACCGAGAGACACTGATGCTGGCAAAGTTATGGGCTAGATCTCTTGAACGATGAGCCTCGAGTCTACTGCAGCACTGCTCATCGGTGGAGGACTTCTCATCTACTCACCGGATATTGGTGAGATCGGTGATTCCGGACAAGATACCAGTCCGAGCATCAAGCCCTAGGGGCCTAAACCCAAGAAAAAAACCCTTCGTTGAAGGGAAGCTATCCCGCAACGATATTAGTTTTATTGCCATTGGATCAAGTAGGCATCAAAAAGGCTTACCTATACGTGTTTCACTCCTCGCACTTTAGATTAACTTTTAAGAAAAATTTCCGACAATTCGATAGTTCTATAAATTGGATTTCATTAACATATATCTTTGATGTACTCAGTCTTATCTCACCTCACTCTAATAGTTCGCTTATATAATACCAAAGTTTTTAGGCTAACTTTTCCTTTTAATTTTTGTCGTATGACTCAATTGCTGGGTTTCACGAAAGTGATCGGCGGCTTCCAATTTAATCTGCCTCATAGCAGGGCAATATTTTCGGAACTATTGTTGGATTAGGTCATCTACAAATACAGATGGGAATTTCCTTCAAGGCTAATCCTCATCTGCCACCCATTACGCGATCCGAGGATCTTCTTTCTAGATTCTTTCTCTGTGTGTACCACAATCCCGTATGCAATCCTCATTGCTGTGGGTGCGAGCCGCCTCACTGCGCAGACACTCAGATTTCTCATGGTCGGTTAATTTCCTGGTTTCTGGATGGTGAGAGAGACCTTGGGGTGGTGCCATGAACACGGAACGCAAGAGTAACAATTTCTCTTTTTCTTGAGAGACGGCACAGCCACATACTGCCAGTTGTTTAATGGGATTCCTAAGGAATCTCATTGCAGTTTAACACAGAGTCGTTACAAAGTAATTTAGGAAAAGTTCTCGTATTTGAGACAAAATCTAATAGAATTCTCAACAAGAAAATTATTTAACTCTTTTTTAGTGGAATGTTTTCACTGTCATAAGACGAGTTTAGTACAATTCCATTTAATTCTACCACCGAAGTCGATTCAAGTCGATTCACTGAAGACGACCTTACAGTTGAGGTCGAAATACGTATATGTAAAAGTAGTAAGAGGTGGTGGAATTCTCATGTAAATTTCAGGAGTAGATCCTAGCGGAATTTCTGGCGAAACTTATGGAATATTTCGCGGATGAAATTTCGGAGCAGTTTCGAGACCATTTTTCGAAGGATTTTCCTAACAAACTTCTTTAGGAATTCCTGGACGAACTTCCGGAGGAATTTCTGGACAATCTTTCAGAGAAATTTCTGAACAAACTTTCGAAGGAGATCCTGGGATAACTTCCGGAGGAATTTCTGGAGACGCTTTCGGGGGAATCCCTGAAGAAACTTCCGGGAGACCTGCTGGTGGAACTTCGGGGCTAACTGGAAGCTACCAAAAAAATCTGGAGAAGTTTTGATGCAACAAAATAAGCACACTCCGGCCCAAGCGGCTGCGCCGCCTTCGATTACTAACGGCGTAACGCTGCCACGCCGCCGCCGATGGCTTAAAAGGATCTATCACGCCACCGCCGATAAAATTTCAATCGGCGCACAGGTCTGGTAGAATTTTCCGAAGATTTCAAAAACGTTTGTGAGAAAGTCGACGGTTTCTTAAATCAGCGGTTCTCAACCTTGGGTACATGTACCTTTGAGGGTACCTTCGCTGGCCCTAGGGGGTAACTCGGACAAAAATGCGTAATGGCGTATGCACTACAATTCCAATCAAAATTTATTGATAAAGTGTAATGTTTTTAATTTCAAAACATTGTTTTGTGCATAATACGAAAATCAAAACCTCCTTTCAAGAGGCCCGGAAGCCTCCTTTCAAGAGGCTCGGGAACCTCCTTTCAAGAGGCCCGGAAGCCTTCTTTCAAGAGGCCCGGAAACTTCCTTTCAAGAAACCCGGAAACCTCCTTACAAGAGACCCGGAAACCTCCTTTCAAGAGGCCCGGAAAGCCTCCTTTCCAGAGGCCCGGAAGCCTCCGTTCAATAGGCCCGGAAGCCTCCTGTCAAGAGGCCCGGAACCCTCCTTTCAAGAAGCCCGGAAGCCTCCTTTCAAGAGGCCCGGAAGCCTCCTTTCAAGAGGCCCGGAAGCCTCCTTTCAAGAGGCCCGGAAGCCTCCTTTCAAGAGGCCCGGAAGCCTCCTTTCAAGAGGCCCGGAAGCCTCCTTTCAAGAGGCCCGGAAGCCTCCTTTCAAGAGGCCCGGAAGCCTCCTTTCAAGAGGCCCGGAAGCCTCCTTTCAAGAGGCCCGGAAGCCTCCTTTCAAGAGGCCCGGAAGCCTCCTTTCAAGAGGCCCGGAAGCCTCCCTTTCAAGAGGCCCGGAAGCCTCCTTTCAAGAGGCCCGGAAGCCTTCCTTTCAAGCGGCCCGGAAGCCTCCTTTCAAGAGGCCCGGAAGCCTCCTTTCAAGAGGCCCGAAAGCCTCCTTTCAAGAGGCCCGGAAGCCTCCTTTCAAGAGGCCCGGAAGCCTCCTTTCAAGAGGCCCGGAAGCCTCCTTTCAAGAGGCCCAGAAGCCTCCTTTCAAGAGGCCCGGAAGCCTCCTTTCAAGAGGCCCAGAATTCTCCTTTCAAGAGGCCCGGAAGTCTCCTTTCAAGAGGCCCGGAAGTCTCCTTTCAAGAGGCCCGAAAGCCTCCTTTCAAGAGGCCCGAAAGCCTCCTTTCAAGAGGCCCGGAAGCCTCCTTTCAAGAGGCCCGGAATCCTCCTTTCAAGAGGCCCAGAATACTCCTTTCAAGAGGCCCAGAATTCTCCTTTCAAGAGGCCCAGAATTCTCCTTTCAAGAGGCCCGGAAGCCTCCTTTCAAGAGGCCCGGAAGCCTCCTTTCAAGAGGCCCGAAAGCCTCCTTTCAAGAGGCCCGAAATCCTCCTTTCAAGAGGCCCGGAAGCCTTCTATCAAGAGGCCCGGAAGCCTCCTTTCAAGAGGCCCGGAAGCCTCCTTTCAAGAGGCCCGGAAGCCTCCTTTCAAGAGGCCCGGAAGCCTCCTTTCAAGAGGCCCGGAAGCCTCCTTTCAAGAGGCCCGGAAGCCTCCTTTCAAGAGGCCCGGAAGCCTCCTTTCAAGAGGCCCGGAAGCCTCCTTTCACGAGGCCCGGAAGCCTCCTTTCAAGAGGCCCGGAAGCCTTCTTTCAAGAGGCCCGGAAGCCTCCTTTCAAGAGGCCCGGAAGCCTCCTTTCAAGAGGCCCGGAAGCCTCCTTTCAAGAGGCCCGGAAGCATCCTTTCAAGAGGCCCGGAAGCCTCCTTTCAAGAGGCCCGAAAGCCTCCTTTCAAGAGGCTCAAAAGCCTCCTTTCAAGAGGCTCGGAAGCCTCCTTTCAAGAGGCCCGAAAGCCTCCTTTCAAGAGGCCTGAAAGCCTCCTTTCAAGAGGCCTGAAAGCCTCCTTTCAAGAGGCCCGGAAGCCTCCTTTCAAGAGGCCCGGAAGCCTCCTTTCAAGAGGCCCGGAAGCCTCCTTTCAAGAGGTCCGGAAGCCTCCTTTCAAGAGGCCCGGAAGCCTCCTTTCAAGAGGCCCGGAAGCCTCCTTTCAAGAGGCCCGGAAGCCTCCTTTCAAGAGGCCTGGAAGCCTCCTTTCAAGAGGCCCGGAAGCCTCCTTTCAAGAGGCTCGAAAGCCTCTTTTCAAGGGGCCTGAAAGCCTCTTTTCAAGAGGCCCGGAAGCCTCTTTCAAGAGGCCTGGAAGTCTCCTTTCTAGAGGCCCGAAAGCCTCCTTTCAAGAGGCCCGAAAGCCTCCTTTCAAGAGGCCCGAAAGCCTCCTTTCAAGAGGCCCGAAAGCCTCCTTTCAAGAGGCCCGAAAGCCTCCTTTCAAGAGGCCCGAAAGCCTCCTTTCAAGAGGCCCGGAAGTCTCCTTTCAAGAGGCCCGGAAGTCTCCTTTCAAGAGGCCCGAAAGCCTCCTTTCAAGAGGCCCGAAAGCCTCCTTTCAAGAGGCCCGGAAGCCTCCTTTCAAGAGGCCCGGAATCCTCCTTTCAAGAGGCCCAGAATTCTCCTTTCAAGAGACCCAGAGTTCTCCTTTCAAGAGGCCCAGAATTCTCCTTTCAAGAGGCCCAGAATTCTCCTTTCAAGAGGCCCGGAAGTCTCCTTTCAAGAGGCCCGAAAGCCTCCTTTCAAGAGGCCCGGAAGCCTTCTTTCAAGAGGCCCGGAAGCCTTCTTTCAAGAGGCCCGGAAGCCTCCTTTCAAGAGGCCCGGAAGCCTCCCTTCAAGAGGCCCAGAATTCTCCTTTCAAGAGGCCCGGAAGCCTTTTTTCAAAGTGATGAAAATTTCAGCCACCTTTTTGAAGAGCCATAAATCCCGTTAGGTTTCAGGTCCATTTTTCAATGAAAATAAGCAAAGAATTCAAAATATCGTTTTTTTTTCAGATTTTGCCAAAACTTCCGTTGACGATTTCCATAATTTTTTTGTAAAATTTCAGCAATGTCGTCAAATACTCTCAAAATATTTCCAAAATGTTATACTATTAAGTTGTTTGGAAGCAAAGCTGACTAAGTCAAAATGATAACAACTACGGCTCAAGATAAGGGATGACGATTTTTTTTATATTTTGTTGCTTCTTATAATTTGTATATACGGAATTTTGTGCAACCACTCAGTTGCCAGGATGTTTAAAAAATATTTATTCTGATTGATGTAATGATAATTACTCCAACAAAGTTTTGCAACGACATCGTTTAAATGTTTATCGAAAATTTAAAATAATCATTGACGCCCGGAAATTTAAATATTTTATTAAAAATTTCAAGCAAAAACTTTGTTGGGCATTATGGAAAATTTATTAAAAATTTTAAAATTTATTAATCATGAATTTCAAGAAAAAAATTCTAAAAATTATGCAGAATAAAAATAAAAGTATTGTTATAAATCCTGAACGAAATTCATCAAAAATTTGAAAAATGATAATTCGTCAATGCGAATATTTCATTACATTCCGCCAATTTTTTTTTTTGAGATAAGGAATTCAAATACTTCAAAATGTAGTTGATTTAAAAATTTAAAAATAAATTTGTCAGAAAACTCATATGTGAATATGTTCACTTTACCACTTTTCCTTCGATGGGATTCGAACCCACGACCCTCGAGTCCCATCGAAGGGAAAGTGGTTACCTCCAATACATTTTTCAAATCAATATCTTCCACATAATGTACGTATTTATTTACATATGACTTTTCACAACATTGAGAATTAATGTCCAAGTCGGTTGGTTTAATACCCGGAATATAGGCAACAAACTTTGATTGAACTGAACTTGTGAACTGAATTTGTTGAACTGAATATGGAAAAAATATAAATATTTTGGAAAAAAAAAACTGATCTGAAAAACAATCATAGCTTGTCAAAAATGTTTTTAGAAATCATTTAGTCAAACATAGGTAATTGAGTGTCAAAATCATAGTTTCAATCAAATGGACGACAACAACATTTTATTGCTTTTTGTATAAAGTTGTTTTTGCATGGAGTTTTTAATAATATTAGATGTGATTGACGTAGAAATTGCCGCACATTTCTAATGCTAACACAATTTTTGCACCACTGCTTCTAATTCCCAAATCGCAAAAATCAATCAATTAAAACTTTAAAAATTGGCTTAGCTTTGATTGACTACACATATCTTTGGTTGCTACTCTGTGAATCAGTGGAATTGCACAAAGAATCAACTGAATGATCGACTGTTCTGAATGAACTGAATGATAGACTGGGATGGTTCAAGCATTCTCAGTGTGCAAGTTTCAGTGACTCAAATGTTCAAATGACCAATAACGGCGCTGGCCACGTCCTTGTAGTCAGTTAGGAAGAGGGAAGAAATATTAGTAGGTGGCATTTGCCATTTGAAGACCGTGTTTACCTCTGCGTCTCCACAAAAAACACAGGAAGAATTATCAGTTAGTAGGTAGGCATCGTTGGATCTGGATTCACTCTGATAAGCGATACGACCGTATCATTCTTTTTACACAATGATTTTAACTAATTATGATTCGGCAGCACAAAGCAGAACAAACTAACTACCTGCACACCGAGCAGGAACACGATCAAACGCATATCAATTGATTTACTTCTTGACTGCACAAAGCACAACGATACCATATCGTTCGAAGGGTCTATGAACCGAACATGACCACTCCTCACCATGCATGCCAGACGGCATTTGCAAACTGTGAAGGTTCGTGTTTTGGACGACCGAACCGACGTGCAGCATTCTGTACTTACCTTTCCGATGGCTACTGCCAGCTATAATAGCTCCAAATCGTGACGAACGACAAAATACGGCGAAAAAGTCACGGGCCCGTAAACTGTACTCCCAGATGCTGTCGAGGCCCATCATCGATTATGAGACTTACGCCAAGCCGGACTTCCGGCAGATTCCGGAGCCACAAGTTTGATGGTTCGGAGGAAGTAAGGAAGCAGAAACTTTCAAAGTTGATTTGGCAAGCGATCTACACATGTGGCTAACATAGTGCGCCGTTCACGGCTACCGGAACTGTCAACGGGGATATCTCCATCAAGGAGTGTCTACAGAAGCTCCGTCAGTTGGGGACAACACGGGGCTCTACGTTGTTTTGGTCGGATCAAGCTTCGTGCCACTATTCAAATGTTGTTCTGGAGGAACGAAGACTACAGGTTCACTTTCGTACCCAAGGTCAATAACCACCAACCTCCCTAACGCGACGGAATTAAGGCCCATCAAAATATCTCAGGAAGACATTAAGAAAAAGTGGGTTTCCGTACAGAAGAAGCGGCACCCAGATGTTATACAGAATTTTCTACAGCGTTTGTTTCGTGATGCAATTTGATGTGGGTTACTCTTTAGCAATTTGTACTTTTTTTTTCTTGGAGCTTATTTGTGATTCGATGTGTCACACTTGGCTATGGCTATGTTTCCATATAATTATGTTTAGATGTTTACGGAGCATTCTAGCAACAAAATTCTAATATATCGAATTCGTTGATTCATTTTGAATATATTTTGCATACAAAAGTAAATCGGTCACAATCCCCGAAATAAATACAATTCGAATGCACCTCGGTATTGAAGTACGAGACTATGTTGTGTTATACTTTACTTGAAGAAAATTCTTTTTTATCTAACATCCACTCAAGAATACTTTGAATCAACTGAATGTTTCAATTAACTGCTCTAAATTGTCCCATTCACATAATACGCACCAGTAAATTTAATTAAATCCACAATGTTGGCTCTTAACGACGTGATTGAATCGTCGAATATAACTAACAAAAAGAGTTGAAACACATTTAAAAAAAGTTTGTACGCCACACCCTTCCGGTAAACCGTTTGTTTCTCCCCTAACAGCCTAAGTCAAAAGTATAGATTCGTGTTCGCCGGGAAAAGTTTGCAAATAGAACCCTCCCGGGGGCCTTTGTCTTCCCCTGTTGAAGCGCAGACAAACGAGCCAAAGTAGACTCGCAAAATCCAGATAAAGGAGAAAATGGCAAGAATGATGGAACCAAATTGGCCACAAAAGGTTAACCCATGTTCTGCCGTTCGGTCGTGCTGCATTCACCGACTGCTCTGCTCTGGTTCAATGATCAGCAGCCCGTAAAGAACAGCACTGCTCGGCGCGGGCTGGCTGTTGACTTCCAGTTGCTTGAGTTGCCCGTTGGTGAACCTGGTGCCAGTCCAACATCTGAAGGAAGCACAAGAAAACAAAAAAAGCACATATTGAAAAATCAGCCTGTGCGAATTGCGCCGTCGTCGCCGCCGCCGCCTGGAGGATGATTACATGTTCTGAAAGCTCGACCACTTACCGATGGCCGATGCTGATGACGGGGACTGGACCGGGCCAGCAGCAGCAGCAGCAGCGCAGCGATCTGCTGGGAATTTGACCGAGGCGCAAAAGATCGAGGGGTGAATGGACGTGAAATGTTATTTGCAAAAATAAAGAGAAAAAGAACCGGGATCGATCCATCTTTTGAGATGGTGGTGTCTTACTGGCTTCAAAATGCAATATGTAGCAAAATACTTTGTAGTAACATCCTTCTGGTTTGCGAATATTTTTTGATACATGAGAAAAACTATAGTCTTGAAACAACTGCAGAAAAGCTTTTCTGGTCCAAACAAAAAAATCTCTCCAACCTTCACTCGATCTATTTTTAAATAGATTATACATATTTGGTTCTGACTAGAGCTTTCCAGTATTGTACGAATCATTTGCATCTTTGAATTTCTAGCAATTTACGTATCACCTATAAATTTCAACATATTCGACTCTGTTTGAGTATGGAACAGAACATTTTCTATAACTAAAATAGAATGAGCGCGTTGGAGTTCCCAAACAAATTACCAATGAAGAAAAATTGTTTGTTTCGAAAGGCTGTCTGTTAAAATAAAAAAAGGTTATTTCGAAGAGAAATGATACAATTTCCTCATAACACTTCACACATTGGATCTTCAAATAGATATTCGGTTTTATGAGGTGACAACCTAACCTTTCCGCGTGCGGCGCCGTTCAAGGAAAGCAAAACGATCTAAACTATTTACACGGGCGGCGTAAATTGCGAGAGCGGTCTATTAGTGAAATTTGCTTTGGTTATCGATGGGTAGGTACGGCGACGGGCCAAGTGAAGTCATTCTGAGCACAGGGTAGCCAAGAGGCAGATGAAGGATCGCCGCCGCCGCCGCCGCGCTCCGGAAAGAGACCCTCCATTCTCTCGAAAGGTGCTTGAACCGATCGATCATCCACTCCAGAGAGGTTCTATTTGCATGATGATGACGAAGATGACGGAGTCGAAACGGATGCCAGCTGGATGCTGAGGCTGCTGGGAGAATGCTTTTTTTCTTCCTTTAGTTGAGTTTCACAGCGATGGGGGTTTGTTATGATGGTTCTTTTAAAAATCCTGCCGCGAAACGAATTCGCACCAGGTTGAGGTGGATTTCAATGGGTTCTGATTGGCTGGGGGATTCAAAAGCGGTGATTTTAGATAATTGGAAGTTCTAGAGCTGAGAAGATTGTGATGATTAATCTAAACCGTTTGAACCACTCACTGAAATCGCTCAAATGCTAAAACTAATGATCCGGAAAGCTATTTGAAAGGTTGAGAATAAATTGCTTCTACTAAAAATGTTCAAATCATGCGGTTATTGTTATACCATTGCATCCTAGAGATTCCATTCATAATTTTAAAATATTACAAAAATGTGTGTATTATTATTGTAGCTTGATAAAATGCTATATGAAAAAATCTTTAAATCTTAAATCTTGAAAGGAGGCTTCCAGGCCTCTTGAAAGGAGGCTTCCAGGCCTCTTGAAAGAAGGCTTCCAGGCCTCTTGAAAGGAGGCTTCCAGGCCTCTTGAAAGGAGGCTTCCAGGCCTCTTGAAAGGAGGCTTCCAGGCCTCTTGAAAGGAGGCTTCCAGGCCTCTTGAAAGGAGGCTTTCAGGCCTCTTGAAAGGAGGCTTCCAGGCCTCTTGAAAGGAGCCTTCCAGGCCTCTTGAATGGAGGCTTCCAGGCCTCTTGAAAGGAGGCTTCCAGGCCTCTTGAAAGGAGGCTTCCGGGCCTCTTGAAAGGAGGCTTCCGGGCCTCTTGAAAGGAGGCTTCCGGGCCTCTTGAAAGGAGGCTTCCGGGCCTCTTGAAAGGAGGCTTCCGGGCCTCTTGAAAGGAGGCTTCCGGGCCTCTTGAAAGGGGGCTTCTGGACCTCTTGAAAGGAGGCTTCCGGGCCTCTTGAAAGGAGGCTTGCGTGTCTCTTGAAAGGAGGCTTCCAGGCCTCTTGAAAGGGGCTTCCAGGCCTCTTGAAAGGAGGCTTCCAGGCCTCTTGAAAGGAGGCTTCCAGGCCTCTTGAAAGGAGGCTTCCAGGCCTCTTGAAAGGAGGCTTCCAGGCCTCTTGAAAGGAGACTTCCAGGCCTCTTGAAAGGAGGCTTCCAGGCCTCTTGAAAGGAGGCTTCCAGGCCTCTTGAAAGGAGGCTTCCAGGCCTCTTGAAAGGAGGCTTCCAGGCCTCTTGAAAGGAGGCTTCCAGGCCTCTTGAAAGGAGGCTTCCAGGCCTCTTGAAAGGAGGCTTCCAGGCCTCTTGAAAGGAGGCTTCCAGGCCTCTTGAAAGGAGGCTTCCAGGCCTCTTGAAGGGGGGCTTCCAGGCCTCTTGAAGGGGGGCTTCCAGGCCTCTTGAAAGGAGGCTTCCAGGCCTCTTGAAAGGAGGCTTCCAGGCCTCTTGAAAGGAGGCTTCCAGGCCTCTTGAAAGGAGGCTTCCAGGCCTCTTGAAAGGAGGCTTCCAGGCCTCTTGAAAGGAGGCTTCCAGGCCTCTTGAAAGGAGGCTTCCAGGCCTCTTGAAAGGAGGCTTCCAGGCCTCTTGAAAGGAGGCTTCCAGGCCTCTTGAAAGGAGGCTTCCAGGCCTCTTGAAAGGAGGCTTCCAGGCCTCTTGAAAGGAGGCTTCCAGGCCTCTTGAAAGGAGGCTTCCAGGCCTCTTGATAGGAGACTTCCAGGCCTCTTGAAAGGAGGCTTCCAGGCCTCTTGAAAGGAGGCTTCCAGGCCTCTTGAAAGGAGGCTTCCAGGCCTCTTGAAAGGAGGCTTCCAGGCCTCTTGAAAGGAGGCTTCCAGGCCTCTTGAAAGGAGGCTTCCAGGCCTCTTGAAAGGAGGCTTCCAGGCCTCTTGAAAGGAGACTTCCAGGCCTCTTGAAAGGAGACTTCCAGGCCTCTTGAAAGGAGGCTTCCAGGCCTCTTGAAAGGAGGCTTCCAGGCCTCTTGAAAGGAGGCTTCCAGGCCTCTTGAAAGGAGGCTTCCAGGCCTCTTGAAAGGAGGCTTCCAGGCCTCTTGAAAGGAGGCTTCCAGGCCTCTTGAAAGGAGGCTTCCAGGCCTCTTGAAAGGAGGCTTCCAGGCCTCTTGAAAGGAGGCTTCCAGGCCTCTTGAAAGGAGGCTTCAGGCCTCTTGAAAGGAGGCTTCCAGGCCTCTTGAAAGGAGGCTTCCAGGCCTCTTGAAAGGAGTCTTCCAGGCCTCTTGAGAGGAGGCTTCCAGGCCTCTTGGAAGGAGGCTTCCAGGCCTCTTGAAAGGAGGCTTCCAGGCCTCTTGAAAGGAGGCTTCCAGGCCTCTTGAAAGGAGGCTTCCAGGCCTCTTGAAAGGAGGCTTCCAGGCCTCTTGAAAGGAGGCTTCCAGGCCTCTTGAAAGGAGGCTTCCAGGCCTCTTGAAAGGAGGCTTCCAGGCCTCTTGAAAGGAGGCTTCCAGGCCTCTTGAAAGGAGGCTTCCAGGCCTCTTGAAGGAGGCTTCCAGGCCTCTTGAAAGGAGGCTTCCAGGCCTCTTGAAAGGAGGCTTCCAGGCCTCTTGAAAGGAGGCTTCCAGGCCTCTTGAAAGGAGGCTTCCAGGCCTCTTGAAAGGAGGCTTCCAGGCCTCTTGAAAGGAGGCTTCCAGGCCTCTTGAAAGGAGGCTTCCAGGCCTCTTGAAAGGAGGCTTCCAGGCCTCTTGAAAGGAGGCTTCCAGGCCTCTTGAAAGGAGGCTTCCAGGCCTCTTGAAAGGAGGCTTCCAGGCCTCTTGAAAGGAGGCTTCCAGGCCTCTTGAAAGGAGGCTTCCAGGCCTCTTGAAAGGAGGCTTCCAGGCCTCTTGAAAGGAGGCTTCCAGGCCTCTTGAAAGGAGGCTTCCAGGCCTCTTGAAAGGAGGCTTCCAGACCTCTTGAAAGGAGGCTTCCAGGCCTCTTGAAAGTAGGCTTCCAGGCCTTTTGAAAGGAGCCTTCCAGGCATCTTGAAAGGAGGCTTCCAGGCCTCTTGAAAGGAGGCTTCCAGGCCTCTTGAAAGAAGGCTTCCAGGCCTCTTGAAAGGAGGCTTCCAGGCCTCTTGAAAGGAGGCTTCCAGGCCTCTTGAAAGGAGGCTTCCAGGCCTCTTGAAAGGAGGCTTCCAGGCCTCTTGAAAGGAGGCTTTCAGGCCTCTTGAAAGGAGGCTTCCAGGCCTCTTGAAAGGAGGCTTCCAGGCCTCTTGAAAGGAGCCTTCCAGGCCTCTTGAATGGAGGCTTCCAGGCCTCTTGAAAGGAGGCTTCCGGGCCTCTTGAAAGGAGGCTTCCGGGCCTCTTGAAAGGAGGCTTCCGGGCCTCTTGAAAGGAGGCTTCCGGGCCTCTTGAAAGGAGGCTTCCGGGCCTCTTGAAAGGAGGCTTCCGGGCCTCTTGAAAGGAGGCTTCCGGGCCTCTTGAAAGGAGGCTTCCAGGCCTCTTGAAAGGGGGCTTCCAGGCCTCTTGAAAGGAGGCTTCCAGGCCTCTTGAAAGGAGGCTTCCAGGCCTCTTGAAAGGAGGCTTCCAGGCCTCTTGAAAGGAGGCTTCCAGGCCTCTTGAAAGGAGGCTTCCAGGCCTCTTGAAAGGAGGCTTCCAGGCCTCTTGAAAGGAGGCTTTGAGGTGAGAACCGATGCTCTAACAGAACTATTCAGATATTCATAATATTGTTTCATAGTAATTACTCCTTCTTTGGAAATTGCTCATTCTTCAACTTTGATTGATGTAATGAGTATTTTATTTCTGCTTGAAGTTAAATGCATTTCATAAATTCTTTTGGAATACACCCAACTTGTTATCAACTCGTTCTTGATTGACCTTTTGTCTCTTTCGACCTTTTGTCCCGTTTGACCTTTTGTCCCGTTTGACCTGTTGTCCTTTCGACCTTCTGTCCTTTTCGACGTTTTGTCTTTTCGACCTTTTGTCCTTTCGACCTTTTGTCTTTCGACCTTTTGTCATAGATTCTTCGATAATACCATTAAGGCAAACATATTAGAACCACACGTAAAGACAGAACAAACTAGCCGCAAACGGGTATCTGAGTAGCCAGAGCCCCCAGGGCCCCCCTACCGGAACTGGCGGACACTTGCATACCATCACTAGAACCGGAGTTCTCCTCGGCTACACTTAACGATAAGCTATACAAGCGCAGGCACGGTACGAATGACTCGATCCATCCTGACCCTTCGGGGTGCTGCGCTCCTTTCCGAGGAGTAACTACGTCCACCCTATTGCAACCATCGGCTGGCTGCGATAAAGAATCTTCCTCTGGTGCCTCTTGGGGAAAGAACATCTCGCTTTCCAAATCGGCCAACGTACCATTGGCCTTCATAGCATCGGCCGGAATAGCCGGTAGGTACCGGTTACTGGTGAGACACTAGGTTAAGAAGGAGATTTCCACAGCCTAGGCCACTGAGTAGCACAACCACAACTGTCCTTCTGGTGGATGGTCAAAATACCACCCTCCCGGAAGAGGCATACTAACGACACCCACAAACTAGGCAGTGATCAACACCAAATCTGTAAAAATCTGTAAAATAAAATTACCAGTTCTGCTGTTGAGATTCCGGTGAAATTTTCTAAAATCTGCAATTTATTTCAGGTGTGTAATGGACGAGTGCACGAAAATAAATTTCATGAAGGACATCTAACTGTTTAACCAAATTAGACGCACTTGCAGAGATTGAATCCGAAAGAGAATGAAAACATCTATCACTTACCATTTCTGTATATAATCTTGATACTTTTTTTCGCTAGCTGTCATGATAAAGAACTGTTTCGGGGGACCCCATAATAAATTAATTCTCAAGAGTTATTATTATTATTATAATCTTTATTAAAGAGGTTTTTAGCCCAAGGCTAGTTCACCTCCGAATTCTCAAGAGCTCCAAACGCGGGGGCACTGGTTTTGATGATGTATAAGATTTTGTGACAACAGTACACATACTAGGCATACAAAAAAGCGCGACAGAGGGGTGAATCAACCCTTCTTTCGCACTTGTATACAAGTTCGATAAACTTGTTTTCATGAGTTGTAATGATTCCAAACAGTTTTTGTCTCTTTTTTATCGATGTTCGTTATCTTATGAAAACGATTTGTGCAAACCCTGTTAGTGGCCAGTTGAGTATAAAAAGCCACTTTGCGTTGTAAATTTGATCCAGCAATACCTTCCCACTGAAAAATATTCCTTTGTGGAGACGCAGAGGTAAGGATAATCTGCAAATATCAACGATTGCCTACTAATACTTCTTCTTTCTTCACAACTGACTGAAGGAACGTGGTTATTGATTTTTGTTATCATTGAGCTAATAATATTTATAGTGAGAATGATTGATCTATCCCAGCCGTTCAGTTGATTCAATATAAAAATTTGCTGATTAGCAATCGTAGATAACTGAGCATGAGCATGAGCATGATTGACCGCCCACGGTCGCTACTCCGTTATTGCCAGGTCAGCTCTAATTACACAGAGAACCAACAAATGAAGTTTGGGACTAACATCATATTCAGTGTGTAAGAACTGGTGACACAAAAATAAGCAATACCAGCGCCGGCCGTGTCCGAATGCAGGTCAAATTAAGGAATAGGTAGGAGAATGTTGACATGATACTCGCTTTGATAGAAGCCGACGAGTCATCTGCCCTTCCACGAGAAATCACTGGGATGTTGGATATATTGGGTAGGAATTGTGGCAGGGTTCGTTTTGGTAAACGGTATGCCGTGTATGCGAGTAGTTTGATTGATTTTGACATTCGAACGAACACTAATTATATTAAATATCTACCGCACTTAGCAGAGTGATTTTTTGAAGAAGTGCATGAATCTAGCGTAATGGAGCTAAAATATGTTTGATACACTTTTTTAAGGAGCTGTGGTAAATATCTTCCTAGAAATCGACATATTCCCGCCGAAATATTGATTAATTTGCGTGATGAGCCAACGCTACATCCAGGCCTAACATTACCTCCCGTCACCCTATTGGTCTTGCTTTGGGGACGCACATCTTACTTATTCACGTAATAAGAATCTTCCTGGCGTATCAAACGCCAGATTTCGTAATCAGTATTTCCAAATTGTTTATTTGATTAACAACTAATCTTTGATTTTCTCTTTTCTTTGCAGGTACGACAAATGTTTATTATGTGACATGGAAATGAGCCAAAAGATCACCATTGTTTCAAAGGGAAACATTAGACTAATTCCATTGTAAATCATATGGCATAAATCATGCGATTGAAGCTGATTCGCATGGTTTGGATATCACCGGTTGTAGGAGTAAAGCACACGTGTGCTGTTCAGTTTTGTTTTTCATTCAATTCAATACTGAGAAGTAGGGATAGTGGAAATTCGCGATTTCGCGGAAGCTGCGAAATCTGCGAAATTTGGCGTTAGCTGCCAAGTTGAATAATTTCCGCGAAAAGCCGCGATATTCAGTCAATGTGGCGCCTTTGTGAGAAGTTTGCATGTGGATACATTAGGTCTATAACAAAATTATGGATTAGCTTGCAGATATTTTCAAACAAATTCAAGCAAAAGAGATTATCTCGTTGGCAATGAAAAGCATTCATCGGTATGTCGAATAAGATGAAGCAATAGTACCTAAACACTACCTCACGATTATGCAAACTGAGTTTGAAGTTTCTATGACCGGTCCAATTACTGGATCCCCAGCAAGCTTCTGTTGATGACCTGTTCGATGAGATTGCGGAATGTGCACCCAACAAATCACAAATATGCCGTTACGGAAATACCAAACAATGTCGGTCCACTGACGTTTTTGTTGAAAACTGGGAACGCATCTCACAACTTTCAGAAAAAATGGAGTCTACATTGGACTCTATATTATTATCTTTCCTATTTTCAAAAAAAAATAAGCTACTACAAAATTGCCGCGAACAGTTATTTAGTTGTGCCATTTTTATTTTTCGGCAGAGGCTCTGTCAAATGAAAAGATGTTTTTATATCAATTGAGAAACGGGTTATTCGAATGACGAGTAGCACAGAAAATCAAGAAATAGCAGAAAATAGTTGCATCCGAGTTGCAAAAGGATAGTTTTTTTAACATTCGAAAATTTATTAATACGTCACTTCATTTTAAGGCCCTCTTTTTACAGAATGTAACATGAAAAGAATTTTAAGCAATGTTATCATTCAAAAGTAATACTTAGTTGAAAAGCTGGACAAGTTTCAGTTGGAATGTAGAGCCATTGAAGAAGAAGATAAACCTTGAAGTTTCAATGCGTAACCAAAAGGCTGTTATCTCTTTTTTTAAATGTCCTATTCGATCTAGTGAACCAAATTGGATACGCCTTCCATGGCTGTTCCTTTCCAGTTCATTCAAGAATTCGCTAGAGTCCTTTAGCCTGTAGGCCTTTAGGTCTACAGGGTCTATTTAGCCAAATAGGGTACCCCTTCAATAACTGTTCTGCTTCAGGTCATCCAAGAATTCCTTGGAGTATAGGCCTTGAAATTTGTTTCAAAAATTTTTTTTTCGAAAAATTGACTTTTCTCGACTAAGATAATTTTTGGGACTTCGCATGGAATCGTAGTGTGCGATGTAAAAAAAGGAGTAAAATTCGATCGCTCTGTCAAATTTGAAAAAACTTTTTATCAAAATGTTTTAGTTAAATAGTTAAAGTGAAAAATATAAAACTAAAAATTCTTCAAGATGCTGTGTGTGGTAACTAACCTGTGATTGTTGCCTGCGTAAAAGGTCCAGATCCAACTGCCGCCAATGAATGCTGACCAGATGGGTGATGTCAAAGGACCTGAGGACAATGTCAAAGTTTAAATCAAGAACTTTCTAGTAGGGGAGGGACGTTCAATATGCGCCCCCTAAGCAAATTATTGAATTAAACGATAATAATGGTCGAAATTATGTACTTCCAATGTGTTAGCCACTAATTTAACTTACCATCTATAATACGGAATAAAAGTTTGGACGAAAAATTAATTATATACCGAGAAAACAATTTTATTTTGAAGCGCTGCATTTTCGTGCAAAGTCGCCAGCCTAAAAATGTAAACAAACAGCAGTGAACTGACAGAAGAATCAAGTATCAATTTATGAAAATTCCTATTCTCGTGCCCACTGCACAGAAATCTTATGAAACGTTAATTTTTTTTTGTTAAATTTACGTGTAACTAGTTGACAAGATATGTTTATTCTTTAACTTATTTGGTGGGCGCATGTAATCTTGTGCATCAATCACGATTTTCTGTTCACGGTACATGTATCACGCTTCCATGAAATTCCTGGAGTGAGATCTTAAGGTCTACATGAGTAACTAACGATCTATCGGACTGCTTCGAATGTGATATATGCTCCTTCCCGAGCAAAGCTTGAGAGCAAATCGATAACTAATTTTGTTCTTGTGAAATCGCCTAATTTTGATAACTCAGGTTGATATCCTTTTGGTCGTTTTAACGGTTAAAAGATCAAAATCTTCAGCAGAAAAATCTTACCATGACATCAAAACGAAAACTATTCCTGCTATCGATGAGAGCAAATTGAAAACTGATTTTGATATTGGTTCCGATAACAAAATAAGTACACAGTTTGATGTCAGATCATACAATTTAGAAATCAACAGCAAAATGAGATCAAAATATGTAATCAGTCATGATGCTTCATATTTGAAAACAAAATATGATTTCAATTTGATATCTATATCAAAATATGTTCTCTATATGCTGTCTTTATGTTTTCAGACTTTGCTCGGGTTGCTATACGTAGAATATAATGTGTTCACATCATAGTTTGTGATAGTCCAAGAAACCTCTGGATCAAGGCCATAAGGTCTATACTGCCGTAATCTGAAAAAGTGACGTATACGCCATTTTCCAAAAATGGTGTTAACTAGTACTACTCATCGAGCTCTTTAACAGAAAAATGAAAAACTTGCATGTTGTAAAATGGCTGTTACGTCACTTTTCCAGATTACGGCAGTATAGGAGCATCAAAAAATCGATCGGACTGTTTTAAACATGGTACATGCCCTTTATGGGCCCTCCTTAGCCGCGAGGTAAGACGCGCGGCTACAAAGCAAGACCATGCTGAGGGTGGCTGGGTTCGATTCCCGGTGCCGGTCTAGGCAATTTCCGGATTGGAAATTATCTCGACTTCCCTGGGCATAAAAGTATCATCGTGTTAGCTTCAAGATATACGAATGCAAAAATGGTAACCTGGCTTAGAAACCGCGCAGTTAACAACTGTGGAAGTGCTTAATGAACACAAAGCTGCGAGGCGGCTCTGTCCCAGTGTGGGGATGTAATGCCAATAAGAAGAAGAATAAGAAGACATGCCCTTTATGACACATAGAATAGAATGCGTACCCAGCATAGGTTCTAGGTCGTCCAAGAAATCCATGGAATAGGCCTTTGGGTCTACAAACGGAACCAAAGATTACTTGGATTGATTCAAATATGGTACATGCCCTTTGTGATGCATAGAATAGAACGCGTTCCAAGCAAAGGTTCTTGGTCGTCCAAGAAATTCTCGGAATAAGCTCTAAATTGTTCCAAAATTTGCACATGCCCTTTATAAAACATAGAATAGAACGCGTTCCCAGCATAGGTTTTTTGATCGATCGAGAAATCCCTGGAATAAGGTCTTAAGTCTACATGCGTAACCAAAGGTTACTTGGATTGTTTCAAATATGGAGCATGCCCTTTGTGATGCATAGAATAGAATGTGTTCACATAATATGTTCTTGGCTGTCCAAGAAATCCCTGAAATAAAGCCTTTAGATCTATATGCGTAACCATAGAACAATTGGATTGTTTCAAATATGGTACATGCCCTTTGTTATGCATAGAATAGAACGCGTTCCAAGCATAGGTTCTTGGTCGACCAAGAAATTCCTGGAATAAGGCCTTAAATCTAAATGCGTAACCAAAGGTTACTTGGATTGTTTCAAATATGGAGCATGCCCTTTGTGATCCATAGAGAAGAATGTATCCAACGTATGAATTCTTGGTTGTCCAAAGAATCCCTGGAATAAGGCGTTTAGATCTACATAAGTAACCTTAAAGCAATAGGATTATTTCAAATATGATACATGCCCTGTGCCTATGCACCACAAAGGGCAATTCTCTTTTGTTTCGTAGTAGATCTTAAGGCCTTGCTCTAGGTATGTATTGGATAACCGACAACCTATGCCGTAGATACATTATATTCTATAATTAAAAATGGGCATGAACCACATTTAAAATCGATCGATTTATCTTCGGTTACTCGTGCAGACCTGTGTGCCAATCTCAAGGATTTCTTGGATGATCAAGAACCTCTGCCGCTGACTTATTCTATTCTACACATCCAAAAGGGCATGTATCACATTTAAAACAGTCCGAGATATCTTTAGTGTCGCGTGTAGATCTTAAGGCCTAACTCCAGGGGTTTCTTGAATGACCCAGAATCTCTTACTCATTCACAATTCACATACACAATTTCTTGGCTCATTCTATTCTAATCATCCAAAAGGACATGTGCCATAATTTAAACAGTCCGACTGATCTTTAGTTATGCGTGTAGATCTGAGGACCTAACTCCAGGGATTTTTTTGGATGACCGAGAACCTCTGCCATTGACTTTTTATATTCTTCGCATCCAAATGGTCACGTACCACATTTAAAACAGTCCGATACATATTTAGTTACGCGTGTAGACCTGAGGACTCCAGGGATTTCTCGGATGACCGAAAACCTCTGCCGTTGACTCATTCTATTTAACACATCCAAAAGGGCAAGTACCACATTTGAAACAGTCCGATACATCTTTAGTGACGCGTGTAGATCTTAAGGCCGAACTCCAGGAATTTCTTTAAATGACCCAGAATCTCTTACGATGGCTCATTCTATTCAACACATTCAAAAGGACATATGCCATAACTGAAACAGTCCGATTGATTTTTAGTTACGTGTGTAGATCTGAGAACCTAAATTCACGGATTTCTTGGATGACTTAGAACCTCTGCCGCTGACTTATTCTATTCTTCACATCCAAAAGGGCACGTATCACATTTAAAACAGTCCGATTGATCTTTGGTTACGCGTGTAGATCTTAAAACCTAACTCCAGGGATTTCTTGGATGCCCGAAAACCTCTACCGTTGACTTATTCTATTCTACACATCCAAAAGGGCATGTACCACATTTAAAACAGTACGATTGATCTTTAGTTACGCGTGTAGATCTGAGGATTTAACTCCAGGTATTTCTTGGATGACCGAGAACCTCTATCGCTGACTTATCCCATTCTTCACATCCAAAAGGGCATGTAGCACATTTAAAACAGTCCGACTGATCCTAAGTTACGCGTGTAGATCTGAGGACCTAACTCCAGGGATTTCTTGGATGACCGGATACCTCTACCGGTGACTTATTCTATTCTACACATTCAAATTTAAACCGTTCCAACCTGCAAGCACTTAAATAATGTTTGAAACAAGCATCGTATCGATGTTGCAGCGGTTGAATCACTCTAATAAGCGCGTATTAAGTCAAATTCGCTGAAATTTTGAATGGTTGATACGTCAACTATGAAATCATAGGCAGATTAGAGGAGCGTGAGTATTTAGAATGTCTGGCGGCGTCCCATCGAAGGAAAAGTGGTTACCTCCAATACATTTTTAAAATCAATATCTTCCACATAATGTACATATTCACATATGAGTTTTCACAACATTGTAAATTAATGTCCAAGTCGGGAGTAAACGGAGTAAACGTAATTAACTTTGATTGAACTAAAAGCACGTTGTATTCCTAAAAGAAGAAAATAGATCTTTCGTTATGGGTATTGACCTAAAAGCCTATACTCCAATTCTAGGAACTTTTGGATGGCGTTGAAGGGAACATGTATTCCATTCATATCCTATTTGGTTGAAATGATAACTAAGAGGTTTTTGCTTTGCTAAAAGGAGCGAATAGATTTTCCGTCACGCATATTGACTTGAAGACCTGTACTTTAGTTCTTGGAATTCATGGATATTCTGGATTGCATCATGTATTCAATTCATATTCAGCTTCGTTCAATCGATCATCAAGAGTATGTTCAAATTATAAAAAAAAAAAACAAACAAGTGCTAACTCCAATTCTTGAAATTCTTGGATGGCCTTGAATGGACCATGCATTCAAGTCATGTCGAATTTGGTTAAAATGATCACTAAGAGCTTGTTGCATTTCTGAAAGGAGCAGTCAGATCTTTCGTTGCGCGTATTAACCTTTAGGCCTGTACTCCTTAGGGGCCCTCCTTAGCCGTGCGGTAAGACGCGCGGCTACAAAGCAAGACCATGCTGAGGGTGGCTGGGTTCGATTCCCGGTGCCGGTCTAGACAATTTTCGGATTGGAAATTGTCTCGACTTCCCTGGGCATAAAAGTATCATCGTGTTAGCCTCATGATATACGAATGCAAAATGGTAACTTGGCTAAGAAACCTCGCAGTTAATAACTGTGGAAGTGCTTAATGAACACTAAGCTGCGAGGCGGCTCTGTCCCAGTGTGGGGATGTAATGCCAATAAGAAGAAGAAGAAGAAGAAGCCTGTACTCCAATTCTTGGTATTCTTGGATAGCTTGGAATGGAATAAAATATCTGAAATCTGTCCTAAACCACAGCTTTCCTAGATCTTTCTATATAATAAAAATGAAATGGTCTGTGTTCGTATTCGCATAACTTGAAAACGGTTGGATGGATTTTCTTCATTCCTTCAGCAGATATGTACGTTATCGTTTCCGACGGGTTTATATGATATATTTTTTATGAAAATAACGACTAAAGTTGATTAAATCGTAAAAACTAAAATAAAGATTCGTATGGAAATTTCCCATTGGCAGTTCACAACGCGCATTTTCCCCTACTACGCAGGACAACGTTTGCCGGGTCGACTAGTATGTGATATAATATAGAACATCTCGCGCTTAGTTTCATAGGGGCGTAACTGTATTGATCGTTTTCTCTTAATCGATTTTATATTTTGTTAATAACTCAATTGTTTCAAACGCTACAAGCGTGATTATTGATTCTGGTGCAAGATACAGTCATCCTTTATCACACCAAACCATTAAATCATCGCCAAACTAGCGCAATTCGGTACAATAATAAAAAAAACATCGACGAAGAGTAATCGATCAATACAGTTACGCCCCTATGAAACTAACCGCGAGACATATCCAATTTGGGTCTTTGGATTGCTATGATTATGTATCGTATTTTAAATTGTCCAAAGATCAGTGAAATTAGTGAAAAACTAGTAATTTAAGCAACAATTCTTTTTACGTCATATTATTTGTACGTCCCCCCAGTAAGTACCGTTAAAAAAGGTTTGAGTGTATTTTGTTAACTTAGTTAGTCCGCGTCCGCGTTGAATTGTTTTATCGCTTGGTACGACTAGAGTGCAAGTCGTAGGACAGCTCGATCAGCAGAAACGTGTGTGGATGTAGAGTATTTTATATTCGTATCATTATCAACTAGTAGTAGTACATAAACGCTCGTTAGCGATAGGAAGATTGAAAGTGATTATTTTGTGTTATTCAAGGCCGTACGACGTGGTCGGCACTGTTATTGTTTAGAAATGCACGAGCTTCTGAAACGTGTACATTTAGAATGGTTTGCTAATCCCAAGTCCTATTCACTTGGTCACTCACCTACTGCTGTTAAACTTTTCAAGTTCTAGTCAATCGCTGAGTAATGAATACGAATTGTTCAGTCATAATTATTGCTGTTGCTATCCTAACGATTAAATAATCTAATAAATTCTATTGATTTCAAAAACACAAAAAGTACCTTCTACAAAAATCGTGTCTTTGAACCAATATTTCAAGCATAATACAGGAGAAGTGGACACGAGACGATGGATTGATTAATCTGGGTTTTGATCATTTATTTCTCACATATTATTACATCTCTGGTTGATTACTATTACACCAAGTAACTTATTTCAACCGTTATCCGTTATCAACGACACAAAGTAGTATTTATTCTTTGAGCTTCGAATCCACCACATATCCGTGACTCAATGCTAATATCACTTTGTCGAAGAATATGTATACCTAAAAGGAAATATATTGCATTTCGCAGAAACCGTACATATTGATATTTCCTGCAGCGATTGAAATCCGGATGGCTAATCCAAAATGATACTCAAAATAACTCTACAAGCACGTGTATTGAAAATTGATTGAATGTGTTCCCATGAGACAAAGCATCCTAACAATCGTTTATTCTCCACCTGATAAAGAATCGTCGTCGTCTGTCGAATGCGAAATTGAAACAAAAACCCAACCGCCGCACAAAACTGTTGCTGTTGTTATTGTCGCTCCGGCGTCGTCGTCGTTGTTGCTGTTGCTGCTGTTGTCGGTTGTCGTTACCCTTGATCCAAACTGCACCGTCTGCCGTGCTGAGCTGACTACTCTTCGGCTTCTTCCTATACTGATAGAAGGGGGCCCGCGCGTGATATACAAACGTTGATTCTGAAAATGTGCTGCGCTGGGTGGGGGGACAGACTGTGGCGAGGCGGCGGTCTGTTGATCGAAGCAGCAGCAGCAGCAGTCGTTATGCAGAGAATGCGGGGCCCCCAATCCCGAATCCGAAAGAAAGAAAGGAAGTCCGCATATACGCCGTGCGTCTCCTCTCGCCCCACGCCAACCACCACCCAATCGAGCAGGGTTCTGATGGTAGACATGGTCTCCCCCTCCCCACAGCAGGCCGCCTTCCACGATCTGACTGTGGCCACCGCCGCCGCCACCATGCCGTATCCAGTGCGCCCCGTCTGTCCACTGACTGTAGTTCGCTCCTGTCTCTATGTGTGCACGTCCAGAACAAGGGACGATGTGAGGGAGTGTGCTCTCTTGGGTTGGATTTCGTCGAGGCATTGGGCATTCTTTGTTTAGTCATGGGGAAAAAGCAAAGCAGAGCGCGTAATGTTTTTGAACTCTGTGGGGTTGCACGCTGGTGTTGGTATCGTCGCCGTCGTCGTCGTAGTCACCGTCATGGTGCTCGATCGTCGGTGCGGGCTCTCTTAGAATCTGAGCTGCTGAGCAGATGGGGAGCACATTAGTAGCGCGCGGTGCGCCATCCGCGTATTAGTGGCGCTCTCGTTTGGCTCTCTCTGCTGTGTGAACTGATGACTGCTTTGTATCGTGGGGTGTTTGCTTTCCAGTTTTATGGCGCAGACACGCAGGTAAAGCGGTGTAGGAGCTCAGGTAGACCGGCGGGAGGGGTTCTCCGGTGTAAACAAAAACGATACGCGCACATGTGCTTCGAAGCGGTGGGCATGGGTTCCCAAATGTTGCGTGTAATGTGTCCAAACGTCCAACTGAAACATTATTTTGATGGATTTTTATTTTTACGCATTTTTACCAGAATTCAGCTGGTTCAGTGTTCTCTAAAACATGAAACATTTGTAATTAACCTACAATGTACTACGCGTCTCCATGCACGGTCCATACTAGAATGTTGATTCGTCAAAGCGTATTGCGTTGTTCAGAGCTGCCAGTTAAAAGGCGTTTTGAATCATGAGTTTTCCGGCACGGAAATATCGCCACTTTCTTAATGTGCATATTGTCAACATGATTAATTTGGTATGGTATAGGCTAATTGTTTAACTGTTGCATGGGGTAAAAATACCCATGAAATTAGTTACAGCTAGAACATTAGAGCAGGTTTTACTTCTTAGGTAGGGCATATTGCCCCCCTTTCTCTAGTTACGAGTCATAATATTCAAATTGGGAATATTGGGAAAACAGGAAGCAGCAAATGATATAAATTTCGAATATTTAAACGTACCCTAATAAATTCGGATGGATTAAAGCCAGTCAAATCGATAAATTTTCAAATATTGGTAAGCTTCGAAAGTAATGCATTATTTTCCATTTTCCAAATTTCCAATTTGCAAAAATTTGTGAAAAGACCTTTTAATTTCGTATGAATATTTTTATTCATTTTTATTATTATGTGTACTTGTATGAATATTTTTATTACATGTGAAAATCTTTTTAATATTCACACCATTCTTGGCCTTCGTCGCCGTGCGGTTAACGACGTCAATCATCTAACCGCATGTGCTATGGAGTGTGGGCTCGATTCCCGCCCCAGTAAGGAGACAACCTTTTGTGATCGAAAAAATCTCCACTTGTCCACTGGGTGTAATGTGTGGGTGTTATGTGTCCTGCCGTTGTCTCATGCAAGGTGTTAAGTGTTTAGTATGTACGACCTATGGTCGAAGACAGTGTTCCCGTCATTTTTTTTTCAATTTCCTTATTACATATATTCTTCTAAGTTTCCATATTGAATCCTGTTTTCCTACGGAAAATTGTTCTGACTTTTTGGTTTATTGATACATAGGGTAACGGTACCGGTTTTGGTCATATTCCTAATTTGGCCAGTTTCTCGGTTAAATTCGGAAGATTTCGCGTGGAAATTCGGAACAATTTCCAAATCTCGAACAATTTCTTTTGAAATTTCAGAGCAGATTTACGTGAAAATTCGGTACAATTTTCCTATCAAATATTTGGAACAGTTTTCGTGGAAATGTGGAACAACCTGGTAAATTCTCTTTGAAAAACGGAACAAAACAAAATTATTTATGGATATGTAAAACAATTTTCTGTGAAAATTCCGATTTTTTTGTTGTGAAAACTCGAAGCAATTTCTTGTGGACCTGCCAGTAGTAGTAAAATTCATTTTTATTTTTTTCAATTTTTGTTCTACAATGGTCGTACATATAATGTCTTAAGTTTAAAATTATTTTTGCAATTTGATTATTAGTATTTTATATTCTAGATTAAATTTGGTAGAATGGCCTTGAAGAGGCATTGGTTTTTTGTTTTAAATTTGATAACCTAACTACTATGTACACTAATATTTACAATAATAATTTGATAACCTAAATTGGAACTAGCGCTCCAATGGTCGCCTGGTCCGATTGTTAGCAACGGACCCAAAACCTCTCCATAGCGCTCGTGTACAGTTTTAATACCGGCCAGACGGTGGATCTCAGAAGTTCGTGTCCTGGGAGGAGTGTTGAGGATCATTCTCAGGAACTTGTTCTGAACTCGTTGGAGTTTTAGATGATGAGTTTTGGCGCAGCTCTCCCAAACCGGCATGCCGTATCCGATCACGGGAAGGATGATTTGCTTATAGACAGCAAGCTTATTTTTCAGGGACAATGACGACCGACGGTTGATTAAAGGGTACAAAACGTTACACTTTGTCACCGTCTTGTCAACCTGTTGACGGAAAATAGGTTTGCTGTCGAAGGTCAAGCCAAGGTATTAGGCCTCATTGGCCCATTTCACAGTCGTACCATTGAGAATGATTTTACAGTCCTCAGTCGGAACATGTTTGGGGGATTTAGTGTGGGGGAAAATGATGACCTGGTTCTGCGCCGCATTGATACAGATCTTCCAGCTGGTGAGGTACTCTGTCAGGGCATTCAGGCCTCTTTGGAGTTTTGTCACTAGCTCTCTGATCACTCTACTGTTGTAGACGATGGAAGTATAATCTGCGAACAAAGACAAAATGCCGCCTTCTGGAGGTACTGGCATGTTGGAGGTGAACAGATTGAAAAGCAGGGGCCCAAGGATACTGCCCTGGGAAACGCCTGCGACGATGTTGTACGCATTGGAACTCGCTTCGCTGATTGAGACCTGGAATGTCTTTGCTGACAGGTAATTGCTGATGATTTACACCAGGTAGCTGGGAAGATTATAGTGTTGTAGTTTGTACACCAGGCCCAATGTAAATAAATACTAAGGTATGGAAATCCATATATTGTGTGCGTAGGTATGGAAATCCATATATTATGTGCGTGCCTTTCGTGTATGGCGAAAATTTATTCACTACTACATTCGAACGAGCTCCCATAAGAAGCCGTTCAAATATGTACGTCACCATTTGCTGTTTACATTTTCCACCATCCACTAATACACCTGCATTTGGTCTTCTTCCTCACCTTCTATCTATCTCATTGCACCAGGCCATCATGCCATACATTGTCAAATGCCTTCTCGACATCTAGTAAGGCCATGGCGGATGTTTTAGAGACAGACTTGTTCCGTCTGAGGACGTTGGTAACTCTGGTCAGTTGGTGTACGGTTGATCGACCGCGTCGGAAACTAAACTGTTCCTCGAGCAATATGTTGTGGTGTTCGGCAGACTCGAGTAGCCGGCTGTGAATCGCCTTTTCAAACAGCTTAGTTAACACTGAAAGAAGATTGATGGGACTATAGTTTCTCAGAGAGGAAGGATCCTTCCCAAGCTTCCGGATGGAAATGACTTTGGCTGACTTCCAGGACGATGGAAAGTAGCTGAGACGGAGACACTGATTAAAAAGCAGCGGAAGGTGCTCGAAGAACGGTGCACTCATATATTTGAGCTCAAAATTCAGGATGCTGTCGTAGCCTGGGGCCTTAATGTTTTTCGATGATTTGAAATAGGCCGTCAATTCGCCAGCTGTGATCTCCAACTTTCCCGAGAAGTCTTTGGGAATAAGGTGGATTTTTTTCAATTTCGTTTATTTGGTAGGCTCAGGCGTGTATAACACTTTACGGAGCCATTGTTCTTTGTGATATATACAATCAATATCATTTTATTATACGGTTAGTAAGAGGGGGGTAGAAGCCAGCGTACTCGTGGTGACTCGAGGTTAGTTTACAATGTTTAAGGATGGATGGGGCTTAGGATTTGGGATCAGGAAATTTCAGCTTCTCATCCGGGCATTTGGCGTCAGTGACGATGTGGCGTGTCGTCGTGCTCGAGGAATGGTTCGACTGGGAGCATCTTCCGGATGGCAAGAGCTATGGAGCTCTACGGAACAAAAAGGCAGAGACAGAACAAAAAAAAACTTTAAAGAAAGAAAAAAAAACAAAATGTTAGATTTTGATGTCAGAAGCACAAAGAAAACTATAAATGGCCTGCATATAGACAACATCACGAGGAATAAGGTGGATGTTGTTAGCATGCTCTCGTGTGGACTAACGATGTTCTGTCCAAGATTGTGTGAGCTGACGAAGTGACAACTTATATCGGTAACCTTCTCTGCAGGAGTTATCAAGCGATCCTTAGAGCCGTTGCTGTCGAATGGAATCAAAGGTGGAATGAGTCGAGGCTTAGATTTTAGAATTTTGGTTAGCTTCCAGAACGGCTTAGCACAATCTGGGAGAGCGTGGATCTTGTGTAGTCCAGTAACGTAAGATACAAATCTTTTTAAAATACTACCTCCGGTAACACAATTATTGGAAAAATCACTATTTCTCAGGTCCACCATTCTGGCCTGGATAATTTTGGTCATGCGATTGCACCGGGTCTTAATCGCAGGCAGCCCAGTACGTTGGTACTGCCTGCGAGTAACATTTCGCAGACGGATCAAATATTTGGTGAGTATATCAATGTTTAGGGTGTTGCTTACCTGTTGGGCATTTGGAACATGGTGCTCGCGGGGTAGGGAAAGCGCCTCCTGGATGGCGTGCAGCTGCTCGTCGATGTTCTCATCCACGCACCGTTGGAACCTACCTCAGTCGACTTGATGATAGTTCCGTCGGGTTAGCTCGTGCCGATTCACTGAAGTTCCAACTTCCGCCCACACCGGATAGTGGTCCGAGCTGAGCTCCTGGAAGACGACCGGCTGGGAGACGTGATCGTTCAGATTAAGATGTCGGATTGCATGGGCCTCGGACCGTGTCAACCGGGTAGGGCTGTCAGGGCTTAGGATGGTGTATTGGGCCTTCAAGCTCGTCGTTGGACCAGACGACTTTGTTCCGGTTTGAGACGGTATTTCCCCACTATTGGTGCTTTGCGTTCAAGTCTCCGGCGATGATGAACTGCCCCTGTCGCCGAGTGAGCTTGACTATGTGCCGTCGTCGACTTTTACTTGTGTGGGACAGTAAGCCACGATGAACGTGACGACTCCGACAGAGGTGGTAACTTCCACTCCAACGATGCACAGTGGCGGAAAGCCGGACAAAACCTCAATTTTTTTCGTGATTTTCGTGAAGCCCATATTTTTTTAATTTAACATATATATTGAATGAGCTAGTTCCATTTTTTTTATTGTAGCTTGTAAATTAAATTTTTGGTGTCTTGTTGAAGTTCATTCCGTAAAGTGTCTCCCGAACAAATATGTATGGGAAAATGAAATTTGGCTAAACTTTTTTGGGAAAGATTCGAAAAGATCTGGTATTATGTATTAAAATCTATTTTTTGTTTACTTTCCGGTGGTTAGTGTGGTGAATTGCGCATAGCTGCGCCAAAGCGGGAAATTGACTGGTGCAATGTTAGAATGAAAACGCTGTCTTTGTTCTAGATTCTAGGGCCTGAGCTTACGGAAGCCCTTGGATAACATAAAGTATGTTGGATAACCATTTTAACATCAAATGAATTCAACGTTTCAAAATTACTTTGTGGTGAAGTTTTGAACGCAATCTCAGGTTTTGTCCGGGATTTGTATGAGGGCCCGCCACTGTGCGATGATTTGGAGCTTGAAATCCGACAGCAGGCGGCAGGCGATGTTGCTTCGCAAGGCGATTGCCACTCCTCCCCCTCTGGAGCTTGTTCGATCGAACCTCGCCAGCATAAAACCCGGAATGGTTGCACTTACCTCGGGTTTCAGGTGGGTTTCGATGATGAAAGCCGCGTCAATCTTCTTCTCCTGTAGGAAATCGCTGAGCTCAACAATTTTGCTCCTCCGGGGGTAGAGGATGCTCATCTTGCTGTCGGTGGAATCCAGGAGGAGGAAGTGGGGGCCATTCGCTGGAAGATGTAGCTGGCGGTGCTGGAGCTTGAACCGACGCAGCTGCTGCTGCCAGTCGCTTGTGTGGTTATAACGGTGGGAGGATTGGAATTGCTCGACGGGGAGTCGCGATGGCTGGATAGTGCACCTCATTGACTTCAGGAACACGGTTCTTCTTCGGAAGGGTCTTGATGGAAGCCTTCTTCCGGATTTCCTGGAACTCGGCTCGCTTTGGGCAGCTCTTTGTGGTGGCCTGATGATTGTCTCCACATATGGCACACTTAGGATCGGCCACCTTCATCTTGTCGCGCTCTTCAGTCGGATGGGATTCGCCACACTTGTTGCAGTGCGACTTCATGCGGCAGTTCCTGGTGCCGTGCACGAAGTTGAAACAGTTGATGCACTGCTCCAAGTCAACAACGGTGTAATTAATAACGCCAACCAGTTTCAGGTCCTTCCAAGTGGTGGAGCCGTGCTCCAGATGAAACAGGTAGAGCTGGTCGCGATATCTCCTCACCTCGTCGTGACGAGCGATCTTTTGCACGGCCACTGGCTGCAGATGGGGCCCTCCTTAGCCGTGCGGTAAGACGCGTGGCTTCAAAGCAAGACCATGCTGAGGGTGGCTGGGTTCGATTCCCGGTGCCGATCTAGACAATTTTCGGAATGGAAATTGTCTCGACTTCCCTGGGTATTCAAGTATCATCGTGTTAGCCTCATGATATACGAATGCAGAAATGGTAACTTGGCTTAGGAACCTCACAGTTAATAACTGTGGAAGTGCTTAATGAACACTAAGCTGCGAGGCGGCAATGTCCCAGTGGGGGATGTAATGCCAACGAAGAAGACTGGCTGCAGACTGCAACTTTCAAGCTCTGCTTGGAGCTCTTCCTCCTTCATATCGTGGAGTCCTCGCAGCAAAGCCTTGAGCGGCTTCGTGCCGGGGTGGCCGAGACATCTTCGCAGCTGAGACCTCCCGTCTGCGGCACTACAACAAACGTTCAAAGATCACTAGCCGCGTGATTCAAACCACCATCCGCTGCCTGCTGCAGAGCGAAATAACCAAGCACGCCGTCGTGGAGGGAACCAAAGCCATCACCAAGTATACCAGCTCCTAGTAAACGAGAACGAGTATGTAGTTTCATCCAAAATAGCCACGCGCACAGAAGAGTAGGATTTTCGTACAGCGCATGCAGAAAATCACAATTTAAAGAGAAAATTCCATTTCACTGTTACTGACGCCAACGTCCAACGTCCATTTTTGCAGCGTTCTTTTTTACCAAGCACTTTTACTGCTACCAACTCCAACATTCTGCCGTCACAAAGCGATTATGATTTGCACTTTGATGAAAATTTGACTCGACTCTACTTTCTATTGTGTAAAATGATGGTTTTGAGAAAAAACCGATTTTCTTTGCACAATGCGCCTTTCTAATCACCAAACTTTATTTCGAGCGTTGCTTTCAAATTTCACTTGACTGGTGTTGTTGTCCGACAGTCATTCGATGAATTTCCGCCAAAACGCCACCATTTGAAATACATTTGCAGTACCGCCACTGATGTCCAGGGACCGCAACCGACGCCATTTTTGCAATCAACCCTTTCTTCTCATAAAATGTTGGTCTTGAAAAGTACCGATTTTTTTTTCTCAACATTAACAGCAACCAAATGATGGTCCGAATATTGCGTGGAAATTTCTCTTGAGTACTGCTGCTGTCACCGACGTCATCGTTGCTACAGCACTGTGCGGCGCTCGTGACCGCTTTCCATGAAATCTAAATTGAACTGAGAATTAAAGCCCAGCCCGTATTTTGAACGATTTTGATGTCTGTGCTTGCGATGCACATACGAGATTGGTTAGTTTACCGATTTTTAACAGTACCTGATGCAATTCAAATTTTCTATAGATTAGCACTTTTACCCCACTGATGTTGGACACAATCTTGAAAAGTTCGTCGATCGATTGATACCAAAATCTGTTACAAGTTGTTAGCCCATACTTCCTGACCACTTCTTGTGACGGTCTCAAATTTGAATCTTTAGAATGACTTCCTATTTTCACGAAGAACATAATCCTACGTCAAAAAAGAAAACAAAATTCTAGAAATTTAAATTTTGAAACTGAATTAACTTTATTTCTCAATTCTGTAAAATATATTGAGCATTAGGAAAGTTTTAGGATCTAACTCATTGATATCTGAATTTAAACTTGAACTCTTTAGTATCTTTCCGTCACTTTATGAAGTGCGATTTTTAACTTTTTCAGGCATTTGTCCAATCTAAGAACAAACTACGAGTTGCTCTTAATGTATATGTTGCATTTGATTTTAATTTAAAGCGTTCTGCATGGGTATCATATTCGAAATAACATCTAATTGGTTGTCTCTCGATTAGAAAGATTATAGATTAAAAAGTGGAATGAACAACCACATTTAAGCTAATTTAGAATCCCATGCGCCGAAGGGACTATGGGCTTGGCGGCAATGGAAACGGTTTAGCGGGTCGGGAATGTAGTCCTGCCTCCCTCGGTGATCCCTAACCCCGCACTTCCTGGTCAACCCAGGATGTCTGTTGAGCAGATTCCCCCTCCATTGTTTGGGAAGAAAAAAAAAAAGAATCACATGCGAGTTTTTTTTAAAACGATGCCTTGTAGGATCACGTAATGACACCGTACTTAAACATAATTATAACTACTGTCAGGTGGTTTATCTTTGTTTGTTGATGCAAAATTCCCAAAAGTTGGCGGATTATGGAGACGCATGGTACAAATAAATAGCAATATAGCTACTGGATAATGAACATAAAAATAATTATAACTACTATCAGGTGGTTTATCTCAGTTTGTTGATGCAAAATTCCCAAAAGTTGGCGGATTATGGAGACGCATGATACAAAGAAATTGACTCTTATAATATGGCAATGTCTGTCTTAAAATAAAAAAATATTTTTTATTCCCTCATAGATTGAGATGGCATAAAAAAAGGTTGAGAACCTGTGCTCTGGTTACCATTATTTTCGAATCATAAAAATTGTGAACTTCTGCCATTGGGGTGTTTGTATGCTCGCGGTCCTCAGTCTGGTATAGGTGAGTGCCGGAGGTAACCCACGATGACGATTGCCCACTACAGAGTTCAATGATTGTCGGCTTTTTGGTGGTCCTCCACTGTTGGCAGACAAAAAAACCGCGCTACTCTACCCGATGCTCGCTCTCTTGATTACCCTCAGTACAAATCGATGATGATAGCAGCAGCACTCCGGCGACGGCGATGACGACGAGAGCGAGAGTGAAGCTCAGAACCTCCGCCGCGCGCGTGAGCCCTGAAGCAGGTACAGTTCCAACTACCCTCCGTTTGCCTGCTGCCGTTCGGTTGTTGTTTGTGTCGTCCTCCGGTCCAGCGGAGACGGGCTTGCCTGTATCCAATCCATACGACACCCCTCATGCTTTTCACATAGCGCTCGTCGCTGTATTTGTAGCGCGGCCCGGCGGAGCTGTCTTTGTACCAGACCAGACCAGCTACGAGGCACGGAGCTTGTTGGTTTCCATCACATTTTATGCTCAACGGCTGCTAGTCGTACTGCAGACTCGACGAGAGTAACAGTGAGTTTTGTGCGCTCGGTCCATGCCGCATAGTAGCAAGATTACAAGTCAGTTTCCTTCTTTTTCTGCAAGGCTCACCCCACTGTAGTGTGTAGAACACTGCGGAGAGAGTGTCCTACGGGTTGTCTGGCATCAGACGATAGAAGAGAAGCGTTAGTCATTCGCAAACAGTTTTTTTCTGTGTATGGCAAATAATTCCGTGTTCTGAGACACTTAAGTGTGGCGAATTAAGATTGAAAACGTGCTTTCGAAACGTGGTCTTTGTCGTGATTTCGCGAACCATATGTTTCCGCGACAAAGAGTCTTGTTAACGCGCAAATCGTCCCGTCCCAGTTGAGGATCAACCGAATCGTGGCCTGGAGGCAGCCTTGAGTTCTTGCAGTGCCGGAAGCTGCATTTAGAATCCCGGGACTGCACCAGGAAGAAACCAAAGGAGCAGAACACAAAGAAACAATACACAAACAGTTGCCTAATATCAGAAGAGTATCGCGTCAGTGTATCAGTGTCAGTGAAGTTCAGACTTGCAAAGAGTCGAATAATGCACAATTTCTGTTCTACGGTTCTGCGTCTGGTGGTGGAAAAAAGATCTTGATTTCTGGCCCCGGCCTGCTCAAAGTGATTATCATTCCACATCCCAGACCTTTTCTTCCTACCTTCTTCCAGACACTAATTCATCACTACCCCGGCCCGTCCTGTGCCCATTTATCCTTCGGTGCATTCTTCCAAGTTGCATTTTTTTGTTCCTTCACGTTTCGGTTAGTTTTTTTTTCTCATTCCACATCTCACACACAACCATCCTGTGCTCGGATCGAAAGTCTCGATGTTTTCTTAAGTTTTCCCTTCATTTTTGTTTCCCTGGTCTGGTCTGGTTTGGTCTGCCATTGCATTGCCTGGCAGCGCCACCGAGAACAAAAAGAAAACGGGACCACAGCGATTCTTCGGAAACCAGAACCAGGGAAAGAGGAGTTAGAAGCTTCCGAAGCAGCAGCAGCAACAGCGTCATAACTAACAAGACGCGACGCCGCGGCGGTGTTGGGAAAGAACTTGAAACACCAGTGCAATTGAGAGCGAGAGAGTAATAAAATTATGCTGGAAGCATAAACATATCGAGTTAAAAGTAAAAATAACGATCTCTTTCGTCGCGGCGCGGTTTGTTCTGTGCGGTGCATGACTACGGGCCTGCCTCTACGCTGTGCACTCAACGCTCTGGCGGGACGGGATGTTGTGTGAACCCCTAGCGCGTCGCGGCTAGAATCGGGGAAAAGGGAACGAAAGCAAGTTTTGGAAAAACGCGTATTTTTAGAAGAAAAAGAAGCCATTCGACGAGAAGTGCCGCGCGTCCCACCGTGGAGCTCCTGGAGGCTACGGATTGGAGCGTCGAGCGCTAGAATCAGAATCATTCACCGGATGTGGCCGGGCGATGGCGTTGAAATTGTGTGTTAATGGATAGGTGTGCATTTCTTTCTCCTTTTCCAGATTAGTGAATCCAATAACGAATTAAAAAGAAAGTGAGCGTATAGAAAAGAAGCAAAAATCTGAGTTGTTGAAATTTTCCCGTAGAGATGTTAGAAAGTGAAAATACAGCAAGTGTAGAAAAAGGGAAAATTGTTGCAAATTTGAGCCAAAAATAACGAGTGAGTACGTGAAGAAGCAATGCGAATCAGGCACGGTGAAATTTGAATGTTTGATCCCTTAGAAAGATACCAAGAGTGACGAAGTGAAATATAAGACATCAAAAATCATCAAAATAAGCATTGATGTGCGTGCAGTAAAATGGCCTCATCTCCCACGCCATCGCTAGAATCATTACCCGGTGCATCAAACTCGATTGGATCATACGGTGAGCCAGCGGACTATCTGTCGGACTCTCCCCTAACTACCCTCAGCGGTTCTGCGACAGGTTCTTCGCCCCCGGCCAGTGACTCTGCCATCTGCGACGACTACGTGACAGCTTCGAGCCTAGAATCGGCCCAGTCGAACAGCTCGGAATCGCTGTTCCCCCGGTGCACCGGCTGCAAGAGCAAACAGTCGGATGCTGTTGCCAAGTGTATTGATTGTGTGAACTTTCTCTGTGCCAATTGTGTAACGGCCCATCAGTTTATGCATTGTTTTGACGGACATTCGGTGTTTCGTATCGGGAGCTCAGCGTCCAGTACGGGGTCAACGACCTGCACGACAACGACCATCGCAAACGGAGGGCTCGGCTCACTGGACGCAAGCTTGTTGGCAAACAACATTCTCAACAGCAGTAAAATGATGAACGGCTTCGAGCCTGCCCCACATCGCCTGACCTCGCTGAATCTAACCATAAAGGACGAAACCAGTAGTCTGGTGAAATCAATCATGAATAATGTGATATCGCCACCCACATCCAACGGAACCGGTGGAAACGGTGCAAATGGAAATCTTCCAATCACCTCCGTCAATCAGCTCAACAGCCAGTTGTCAGCGCTGAATGTCAACGGCGTGGAAATGAACGGCCAGAACAAGCCAAATTACTTCTGCAAGCGTCACAGCAACGAACTGCTGAAGTTCTTCTGCCGTACTTGCAGTGTGCCCGTTTGTAAGGATTGCATGCTAATGGAGCACCCGAACGGAGTGCACGAATGTGAACACAACCCAGACTCGACCCCGAAGCAAATCGAAAGTCTTCTACACACGGTTAGCGAAGTCCGAGCCAAGGCAACCGAACTGCGGACGCTAATCAAGAACGTAGAACACAACTCACAGCGAATTCAGGTGCAATATCACAAGGCCCAGAACGAAATTACCGACACGCATCAGTTCTATCGCTCGATGCTTGACGAGCGCAAAGCGGAGCTGCTTAAAGAACTCGAAAGTTTCTACAATACGAAGAATATGTCCCAATCGGTACTGCTGACCAAGAGCCAGGATCAGGTCGACAAGGTGCTGCAGAGTTGCGAGTTTGTCGAACGCCTTAGTAAATGTGCCGGCCTAGCGGAGACAATCATGCTGCGAAAGTTTATGGAAAACAAACTCCTTCTCTTCCCGGCCATCACGCAAGATCTGCAATCATCCTACGAGCTGGATTTCGTCTCAAACTACCAAGCGATTCAGGTTGGCGTTCGGAACACATTCGGCTACATTCGTTCGACCTCGGATGTCACCTCCTCGACCAAGCAGCCCCCGATCGCCCGACCCACATCGACCAACAACTCGAACGCATCCAACGGCATCATCGGATCCAACAGTTTGATCATGACCAATGGCAACAGCCCGTCCAGCAGCACCGGAAGCCTGAACCTCATCCAGCAGAACCCCATGATGGTCAACGGAGGCGGCTCCAGTCACCTGATGGACAGCAGACCGTTTTCCAACGCCAGCAACAACGTCAACAACAGTCATCACCTGTCCACTTCACCCTCGCAATCCAACGGCAGCATCTCGGCGTTCGACTCGAATATCATTTCCAAACGCTTCAACAGCGCCAACAGTCTGGGACCATTTGTCGGCGAAGTTCAGCCCCTGCAGCCGCTCAATCCCTACGAAAAGTGGAGCAACGGTGGCAACGACATCTTCAACAACGTCAACGACCAATACACCATTCCACTGAACCACATCCCGCAAGAATCGATGATCGATCTCAGCTCCAAGCTAATGAACACCAACATTTTCCCACCGAAGTCGCAAATCAAGCGACAGAAAATGATCTACCACTGCAAATTCGGCGAGTTTGGTGTAATGGAGGGCCAGTTTACCGAGCCCAGCGGTGTGGCGGTGAATGCTCAGAACGACATAATCGTTGCCGACACCAATAACCACCGGATTCAGATCTTCGACAAGGAAGGTCGCTTCAAGTTCCAATTTGGCGAATGTGGCAAACGCGATGGGCAGCTTCTGTATCCCAACCGAGTGGCGGTGGTGAGAACCTCCGGTGACATAATTGTGACCGAGCGATCGCCCACGCACCAGATCCAGATCTACAATCAGTATGGCCAGTTTGTGCGAAAGTTCGGTGCAAACATCCTGCAGCACCCACGCGGTGTTACGGTGGACAGCAAGGGTCGCATTGTGGTGGTCGAGTGCAAAGTGATGCGTGTGATTATCTTCGATCAGTCGGGCAACGTGCTGCAAAAGTTCGGCTGCAGTAAGCACCTGGAATTCCCGAACGGTGTCGTGGTGAACGACAAGCAGGAGATCTTCATCAGCGACAACCGCGCGCACTGTGTCAAGGTGTTCAACTACGAGGGCCAGTTCCTACGGCAGATCGGCGGCGAGGGCATCACCAACTACCCGATCGGCGTCGGCATCAACGCCAGCGGCGAGATCCTGATTGCGGACAATCACAACAACTTCAATCTGACCATCTTCACCCAGGACGGCCAGCTGGTGTCGGCGCTGGAAAGCAAGGTCAAACACGCCCAGTGCTTCGACGTGGCCCTGATGGACGACGGCAGTGTGGTGCTCGCCAGCAAGGACTACCGGCTCTACATCTACCGGTACGTGCAGGTGCCGCCCATCGGGTTGTAAAACCCGCGAGGCGAACGCCCCCTTCGCCACCAGAAGAACCATGACCGTGAGACCGCTGCGCCGACTGTGCCCCGTCGAATCGGCCCGCGCGAAAAGTATCGAACAATTATTAGTGCTGCTGGTCCCCCGTGACAAAGACGACGACGACGAACAGAAAACCATTCAACACAACCCAATCAACTCTAGTCCTCGCCCCACCACAACACTGTTCGACGATTTTGATGACGCTGACGCGCCCGCTTCAGTGCGTGTGCGTGTGTGTGAGCGAACGCGCGACAGGAAGGACGAAACGGAAAAAATATTCCCAACGTACAGGTAAGTGCCAAAACGACTCCCAGCAGAGTCTCACGTCGTAAAATAAGCAAAAAAAAAAAAGAGGCTACAAGAGTTTCATCGGATCCGTCCCTTCTATGCGATAGTTTCGTACATTTGCATTCGTTATTTTGTCAGTTGGGACGAAACGCGGTGCGTCGTAGTTGTGCCGGGTTCCATCAATTTTCCGTTTTTTTGTCGTTGTTGGTGAAATCGTTGACGTTGGTTGTCCTTTACAGAAGGGAGAGCCTACAAGGCTCTGCTTATCGCACACTACTGTTCGGCCAAAAGGGTTGAATGGAACTTGCCGTGTGCCAAAGTGAAAACTATTGGAAAGTTTTCCGTTGCTTTTGAGTGTTGCATAATTTAGACTGGAAGAGAGGATTTTCCATTTCGTTTTAGTTTCTAACACGATTCAAGCTATCAGATTTGAACGATCTGAGAAGTTGTGATATTTCTAGTTCAAAAATTGAAAGCTGCATACAAAATAAAAACAACAAATCATATAATTTTCATCAAGCACAAAAATTTCAGAATATATTAAATTTCCATAAATAAAGAATTTTCTGCTTGGATCAAACATGTTTAGGAAATTTGTGAATGTTTTGTACAAACTTTTAGCTTTCCCGTGGAAATTCGTAACAGTTTTCCATGCGAATTTGGAAAAGTTTTGCGTGGCAATTCGGGTGAATTCTCCTTGAAAATAAAAAAAAATCGTGAAGATTTAAATGAGTTTTCCTTAAAAGCTAAGAAAATTTTCCGTGAAAAAATTTTCAATGAAAGTTCGAAAGAATTGTACTAAAAAATTGAAAAAAAAACCTTTAAAATTAAGGAGAAAACTTGTGAAAATTTTAATGAATTTTCCATGGAAAATTTAAAAAATCCCGTGGAAATTTGTAAAAATCCTTCTTCCACGGAAATGCGGAAAATTTTTACGATAAAGTTTAAATGAATTTTCTAGTAGAAAATTGAAAAAAATTCTCAGGGAAATTATAAAGCATTTTCATGAAAATTCGGATATATTTTGCGTAGAAATTGATAAAAAAAAAACATTCTATGGTAACTTGGGTAACCTTTTTCGAAGAAGTTCCGTGGAAATTTGGTAGAATTTTCCCTGGAAAATTTGGGGAAAATCAAATACGTGAAAATTTGAATGATTTATTCTGTGGCAAATTGTGAATTCTTCTTATTGAAAATTGTGAAAGAATTTCCTATGAAAATTCGGATGAATTTCTCTTGAAATTTGGGAGGAATTTTCCTTGAAAATTTTCCTACCATTTTCCGGGTAATTCACTAGAATTTTTTGATCAATATTTATAAAATTTTTCCGTGCATATTTGTAAATAAAATACACGTAAAAATTTTAAAGAATTTTCTGTGGAAAATTGTGAAAATGTCTCTTGGAAACTGTTAAACATTTCCCGTAAGAATTCAGAAGAAATTTCGTCAAAATCAAGGCTGAGTAAAAAGCCGAGAAAACTTGAATGAACTTTCCGTGGAAAATTAAGAAAACTTACCGTTCAAAATTGTAAATATTTCAAGTGGAAACTGTGAAGCATATTCCGTAGAAGCTCAAGAGATTTTTTTTTCTAAAAATTCAGAAAAACTTTGCGTGGAAATTCGGTCGAATTTTCTTTGAAAATTAGATTTTTTTTTTGAAATTTTAAATACGCGTTAAAATTTGAATGAATTTTCCATGGATAATTGATAAAATTTCCCGTGCAAAATTGAAAAATTTCTCATGAAAAGTTGTGAAAATTTCCATTGAACCTGTGAACTATTTTCTTGGAAATTCGTATTTCGTATTTAGAAAACTCTTCTTGAAAATTTGAATGAATTTTCTGTGGAAAATTGAAAAAAAAAATCCCGCGGAAATTTATAAAAATTTCCCGCATTTTCATGGAAATTCAAAAGTATTTCCTCAGAACTTAGGGAAAAAAATGTGGAAATTCTCAAATTTTTTCGTGGAAATGCGGAAAAAGTTTCCGTGAAAATTTGAATTAATTTTCCAGTAGAAAATTGAGAAAATTTCCCATGGAGGTTAAAAAGCTTTTTCCATTCTTTGTAAACTCCGGAAATTTTCTGAAGAAATTTCGTAGAATTTCCCTTGGAAATTTGGTAGAATTTTCCTTGGAAAATTTAGAGAAAATAAAATCTGTGGAAATTTTATTTATTTTTTTTGTGGAAAATTGAGAATACTTCTGTGAACTCTGAATCATTTTCCGTGGAAAATCAAAACATTTCTTCAATGTCCTTGAAAATTTGGAAGAATTTTCCTCGAAAATTCGGAAAAATTTTTCTCGAAAATTCGGAAAAGTTTTCCTCAAAAATTCGGAAGAATTTTCCTCGACAACTCGGAAAAATTTTCCTCGACAACTCGGAAAAATTTTCCTCGAAAATTCGGAAGAATTTTCCTCGAAAATTTGGAAAATTTTCCTCGAAAATTCGGAAGAATTTTCCTCGAAAATTCGGAAGAATTTTCCTCGAAAATTCGGAAGAATTTTCCTCGAAAATTCGGAAGAATTTTCCTCGAAAATTCGGAAGAATTTTCCTCGAAAATTCGGAAGAATTTTCCTCGAAAATTCGGAAGAAAATTCGGAAATTCGGAAAAATTTTCCTCGAAAATTCATAAAAATTTTCTTCGAAAATTCGGAAGAATTTTCCTCGAAAATTCGGAAGAATTTTCCTCGAAAATTCGGAAGAATTTTCCTCGAAAATTCGGAAGAATTTTCCTCGAAAATTCGGAAGAATTTTCCTTGAAAATTCGGAAGAATTTTCCTTGAAAATTCGGAAGAATTTTCCTCGAAAATTCGGAAGAATTTTCCTCGAAAATTCGGAAGAATTTTCCTCGAAAATTCGGAAGAATTTTCCTCGAAAATTCGGAAGAATTTTCCTCGAAAATTCGGAAGAATTTTCCTCGAAAATTCGGAAGAATTTCGGAAGAATTTTCCTCGAAAATTCGGAAGAATTTTCCTCGAAAATTCAGAAGAATTTTCCTCGAAAATTCAAAAGAATTTTCCTCGAAAATTCAGAAGCATTTTCCTAGAAAATTCGAAAGAATTTTCCTCGAAAATTCGGAAGATTTTTCCTCGAAAATTTGCAAGAATTTTTCTCGAAAATTCAGAGGAATTTTCCTGGAAAATTCAAAAGAATTTTCATCGAAAATTCGAAAGAATTTTCCTCGAAAATTCGGAAGAATTTTCCTCGACAATTTGGAAGAATTTTCCTTGACAATTCGTCAGAATTTTCCTCAAAAATTCAGAATAATTTTCCTTGAAAATTCGGAGGAATTTTTCTTAAAAATTTTGAAGATTTTTTTTTGTAAATCGGTTGAATTTTCCTTCAAATCCGGTAGAATTTTTCTCGAAAATTCGGAAGAACTTTCTTGGAACATTCGGAAGAATTTTCCTCGAAAATTCGGAAGAAATTTCCTCGAATTCGAAACGAATTTTCCTTGAAAATTCGGAATAATTTTCTTTGAAAATTCGGAAGAATTTTCCTTGAAAATTCGGAATAATTTTCATTGAAAATTCGTAAGAATTTCCCTTGAACATTGGGAAGAATTTTCCTTGAAATTTCGGAAGAATTTTCCTTGAAAATTCGGAAGAATTTTTCTCTAAAATTCGAAACAATTTTCCTCGAAAATTCGGAACAATTTTCCTCGAAAATTTAAAAGAATTTTCCTTGAAAATTCAAAAGACTTTTCCTCGAAAATTCGAAAGAATTTTCTTCGAAAATTCGGAACAATTTTCCTGAAAAATTTAAAAGAATTTTCCTCGATAATTCGGAAGAATTTTCCTCTAAAATTCAGAACAATTTTCCTCGAAAATTCGGAACAAATTTTCCTCGAAAATTTAAAAGAATTTTCCTCGAAAATTCGGAAGAATTTTTCTTGAAAATTCGGAATAAAATTTCTAAAAAATACGGAAGAATTTTCCTTCAAATTCGGAATAATTTTCCTTGAAAGCTCGCAAGAATTTTCCGTGAAAATTCGGAATTTTTCCTCTAAAATTCGAAACCATTTTCCTCGAAAATTCGGAACAATTTTCCTGCGAAATTTGAAAGAATTTCCCTCGATAATTCGGAAGAATTTTCCTCTAAAATTCAGAACAATTTTCCTCGAAAATTCGGAACAAATTTTCCTCGAAAATTTAAAAGAATTTTCCTCGAAAATTCGGAAGAATTTTCCTCGAAAATTCGGAAGAATTTTCTTGAAAATTCTGAATAAAATTTCTAAAAAATACGGGAGAATTTTCCTTCAAATTCGAAACAATTTTCCTCGAAAATTTAAAAGAATTTTCCTCCAAAAATTCGGAAGAATTTTCCTCGAAAATTCGGAAGAATTTGTCTTGAAAATTCGGAATAAAATTTCTAAAAAATACGGAAGAATTTTCCTTCAAATTCGGAATAATTTTCCTTGAAAGCTCGCAAGAATTTTCCGTGAAAATTCGGAATTTTTCCTCTAAAATTCGAAACCATTTTCCTCGAAAATTCGGAACAATTTTCCTCGAAAATTTAAATGAATTTTCCTCGAAAACTCGGAGGAATTTTCCTCGAAAATTCCGAAGAATTTTCCTCGGAATAATTTTCCTTGAAAGCTCGCAAGAATTTTCCTTGAAAATTCGGTCTAAAATTCGAAACAATTTTCCTCGAAAATTTAAAAGAATTTTCCTCAAAAATTCGAAAGACTTTTCCTCGAAAATTCGGAAGAATTTTCCTCGAAAATTCGGAACAATTTTCCTCGAAAATTCGGTACAATTTTCCTGGAAAATTTGAAAGAATTTTCCTCGATAATTCGGAAGAATTTTCCTCTATAATTCAGAACAATTTTCCTCGAAAATTCGGAACAAGTTTTCCTCGAAAATTTAAAAGAATTTTTCTCGAAAATTCGGAAGAATTTTTCTTGAAAATTCGGAATAAAATTTCTAAAAAATACGGAAGCATTTTCCTTCAAATTTGGAATAATTTTCCTTGAAAGCTCGCAAGAATTTTCCTTGAAAATTCGGAATTTTTCCTCTAAAATTCGAAACAATTTTCCTCGAAAATTCGGAACAATTTTCCTCGAAAATTTAAAAGAATTTTCCTCGAAAATTTAAAAGTATTTTCCTCGAAAATTTAAAAGAATTTTCCTCGAAAATTTAAAAGAATTTTCCTCGAAAATTCGGAAGAATTTTCCTCGAAAATTCGGAAGAATTTTTCTTGAAAATTCGGAATAAAATTTCTAAAAAATACCGATGAACTTTCCTCGAAAATTCGGAAGAATTTTCCTTCAAATTCGGAACAATTTTCCTCAAAAATTTAAAAGAATTTTCCTCGAAAATTTTGAAGAATTTTCCTCGAAAATTCGGAAGAATTTTTCTTGAAAATTCGGAATAAAATTTCTAAAAAATACGGAAGAATTTTCCTTCAAATTCGGAATAATTTTCCTTGAAAGCTCGCAAGAATTTTCCTTGAAAATTCGGAAGAATTTTTCTCTAAAATTCGAAACAATTTTCCTCGAAAATTCGGAACAATTTTCCTCGAAAATTTAAAAGAATTTTCCTCAAAAATTCGAAAGACTTTTCCTCGAAAATTCGGAAGAATTTTCCTCGAAAATTCGGAACAATTTTCCTCGAAAATTCGAAACAATTTTCCTGGAAAATTCGAAAGAATTTTCCTCGATAATTCGGAAGAATTTTCCTCGAAAATTCGGAAGAAATTTCCTCGAAAATTTAAAAGAATTTTCCTCGACAATTCGAAAGAATTTTCCTCGAAAATTCGGAAGAATTTTTCTTGAAAATTCGGAATAAAATTTCTAAAAAATACGGAGGATTTTTCCTTCAAATTCGGAATAATTTTCCTTGAAAGCTCGCAAGAATTTTCCTTGAAAATTCGGAAGAATTTTTCTCTAAAATTCGAAACAATTTTCCTCGAAAATTTGGAACAATTTTCCTCGAAAATTTAAAAGAATTTTCCTCAAAAATTCGAAAGACTTTTCCTCGAAAATTCGGAAGAATTTTCCTCGAAAATTCGGAACAATTTTCCTCGAAAATTCGAAACACTTTTCCTGGAAAATTCGAAAGAATTTTCCTCGATAATTCGGAAGAATTTTCCTCGAAAATTCGGAAGAAATTTCCTCGAAAATTTAAAAGAATTTTCTCCGACAATTCGAAAGAATTTTCCTCGAAAATTCGGAAGAATTTTTCTTGAAAATTCGGAATAAAATTTCTAAAAACTACGGAAGAATTTTCCTTCAAATTCGGAATAATTTTCCTTGAAAGCTCGAAAGGATTTTCCTTGAGAACTCGGAAGAATTTTCCTTGAAAATTCGGAAGAATTTTTCTCTAAAATTCTAAACTATTTTTCTCGAAAATTCGGAACAATTTTCCTCGAAAATTTAAAAGAATTTTCCTCGAAAATTCGAAAGACTTTTCCTCGAAAATTCAGAAGAATTTTCCTCGAAAATTCGGAACAATTTTCCTTGAAAATTCGAAAGAATTTTGCTTGAAAACTAGAAAGAATCTTCCTTGAAAATTCAAAAGATTTTTTTTTTGAAAATTCCAAAGGATTTTCCTTGAAAATTCGGAAAATTTTCGTTGAGATTTCGAAAGATATTTCCTTGAAAATTCGAAAGAATTTTCCTTGAAAATTCGAAGGAATTTTCATGGAAATTCATGGAAATTTGAGAAAACTTCTGGTAGATAATTAAGAAAAAATTTGAAAATGCTCCATGGAAATTCTGAATAATTTTGCGAAAAATCGTTTTTTTGTAGATTTTTCTATGAAAATTTGAATTAATTTTCCGTGGAAATTTTAGAGAATTTTTGTGGAAATTCGGAATAGTTTTACGTAGAAAATTTAAATATATTTTCCTTGGATGTTTGAGAAAATTCAGATTCTTATTCAAATACGTGGGAATTTAAAATAAGTTTCTATGGAAATTTGGAAGAATTTTCGTGGAGACTTTCCATGGAAAATCGGATCATGTTTTCGTGAACAAACGAAAGATTTTTTCATTGAAATGCGTAAGATTTTGCTGTGGAAACTCGAACAGTTTCCCGGAGCAATTTCTCGCTTTATAATTAGGGAGAATTGCTGCATTTCATATTTCGGTCAATCGCTGTTTTATCAAGGTTTTATAAACGTTGATTTTTTAACTCAAACTTTTTTTTTACAAATATTAGATTTTGCTAAAACAAAATCTCACATTTCTCTTAAACATGTCCATGCTAATCGACTATAACATCAGGCACTTGTGCTAATCTATACTGCACAATCTGTTCGATTGGAATGATTCAGATGTACGAAATGCGACGGAATATCGTCGAATGATATCATCATTGGTACAACAAATAGAATACCACTTCCAATCGCTATCCCTACAAATCCAAAACCGATTCCACTTTCTCCCCACCTATGTCGAACTCATTCTTATCTAAGCTCAACACTGTTTACTTCTTCAACCGTATCGCCCCTCCATATCGCCGCGCTACCAAATAGATACTCACATTCATCGTCAAGCGGACCGGTCGACTGTCCCATCAATTACCTTCCCCTTCAACAAACGCTCCCCACTTTATCCCCTCCACCTATCCATTCCTTCCATCCAACCTCACACCTTTTCCGATTACGTGGCTAGAATTCCGAACCCTGTCTCCCGGCCACCAACAAATGATATTAATTAAAGACTTTGTTCGCCGGGCCGCCGATCTATTTCGGTGACTTGGCCTCGGGTCGTTCCCAGCCGTCGTCGTCGTCGTCCTCCTCCAGTGCAGCGTTTATTTAACCTTACGGAAGTCGCGCCACAATTAGAGAAACCCCACCACGTCGCCACCCAACCACCCATCAATCCAATCGACAAAGATTGATTAATTTGGGCGCGCACGCCGTGCGTAGCTTGTCCGCAAACAGTCCAAAAGCATCCCAAATGTCAAATTAAATCGATACGACCACGATTGGCTGGTCGTGCTTATTGCGAAGTAAAACGGGAGCGGTTGAATGGAAATCTCGGTTGGGAATTAATTTGCGGAGAACGGGAACGTTTTTCTTTGTCTTCACTCTAAGGTGCCTGCTTTTGGATTCTGATAAATAAAATAATTTTCAGGTGTCTCACATTTCGTAGGACACTTGAATATTTCGAATTGGACTCGTATTAGCGTTGTGCGTTGATAAAACTCAGTTTTGTCATTTCGAAAACTCAAGATGTTTCCGTATATGAATGGCCAAATTGGAACCAAACCATGACTTGCGTACACGTGGCAAAAAACGCTATCTGGGTATCGTTCCTCAATCTACTACGAAAAGGACAACAACCCGCAAAGCGTGACCAACTCACATAGATCTAAAACTCTTTTTTAGATCGTAGTGCGAATCTTGCTTTTCGGCTTCGCTTTGTTTCTATCATTCGATCATTTTTCGCGTCGTGCCACATGAAATGAGCTTTTATTGTTTTTTGTATCCGCCAACGTTTGGGTGCGCTGCTGGCTGGTGGCCCATTGAGAGGCAACAACGGCACGAGGTAACTAAATATTGACAAATTATTACGTTTCGTGGCGTGTGTCGCGGTTTCGATGACGCGTTTCCATAGCGTTAACGACTGCGAGAGGTGACTTCCCTGGAGGTTTCTTCCTCCATCCGTCAGTCAATCGGTCACAAACAACTGTTGGATTGGTCGTCATGGACATCGCCACAGTTGCAAAGCACAATCGCACACACAAGCAGTTGGGGATCGATCACCTGGCTCGAGGGTTGCGCTCAAAACATGGATACGGAGTTTTGTCTTACTCGTCCGCGGGTCGATTCGCGTTTGTTTGTTCGAGTTCCACTTGTTGGGAGACTTTTTACACAATGCTTGACCATATGGCGAGTGGATGTGAATCGGTTTTTGTTTGAATGACGCGCCGAGTGGTGCAGCCGATGACAATGAGTATGGATTTCTTGGAGGCACTCGAACAAGATTGAATGATTCAATTAGGATGGAACACTTTAGCGCGGCGGCCGGCTGATAGTCGTTGGTTTGAGGGTCGTACATGATTGCAACCTTAATTAGCTTTGCAAGAAAATGTGGAGCGAGTTGAAGGAAGTGTGTTTTTGTTTAATCGAGCCGATTTCAGGTGTCTCCCATGTCGTGGGACACTTGAACATTTCGCATCAGTGATTTCGTGCCTTTCAAAATTAGCGTTATGTGGTTGACATAGCTCAAATAGTCAAGATTTGCACAATCATTCTAAATTGTGGGGGTTTTGCGAAACACTTGTCGGTGTTTTAGAGTTTCTATTCAAACGTGTAGCTAGGTGATGAGCTTTCTAGGAAAATATTAAATTATTTAACTAGCGTCGATGCCAAATCAATTAGGTATATAACAAAAACAAATGTTCCGCTATAACGCAGATCAATATAAGTTCTTGTTTGTTCCTAAATGAGTTTTAGACTCTGTGATGAGAATCCAAAAACAACATCTAGCTGATCTAATTAACAGAAAACAAAGGCAATCAAACCTCGCGAGAGCTCCCTAGCAGATTAGTATTCCACTGCTTTGTACAACAAGCTTCGCAAATTAGAGAAATTGAATATCCAATGCACCGAAGCTTAGAACCCCATCTGCCCCGGCGAGGACGCCTCCATCAAATTAGTGCTGCTCCTAATGATTACAAGCGCAACAATTACCGCTTATCCACCCACCCCCCGGTTGGAAACTATTTGCGAATCCCGGTCCTTCTGGAACGACCCCCCAGTGACAGTCCTAATAGCGACCGTTCGATTGGAAACGATTCGACCCCCCATCATGATGCATCAGCCGGCATCTCCGGCTCTGGGGTGAACAACGAGTGGGATTTCGACGACGCTCCATAGGCGGCGTCGATTTGCTTTCAACCCCTCCGAACAGCTCAGTAAAACTCGACGACAACGGCAGCAACACTATCGAGAAGAAGGACACTCGATGAGCCTCTCGATAAGAGCTTTTACCTAACCAGCGAACGAAACGACATCGCTGCCACCACCATCGTCATCATCATCATTGTTGTGGGCATGTGCGCATGTAGCCTTAGCATAGGGAAGCGTACCTATCAGAAGCGAACGGCTCTGCTCGTCCCTTGCTTACGCTTGCAGCCGCCGTTGTTGCCGTCGCACAGATGCCTGCTGGTCGTGACATTTTCCACTTTCAGCCTTCAGCTGCCGCACACTACTGCACGGACGCCATAAGACCGGCTGGCGTGGTGGTGCAGCCGGGCAGAGCTCTCGGATGACGCGCTTTGTGTGCCGAGCAGGAAACGAGGCGTTTGATTGACATTATTTTATGATGTAGTTTCAGTTAGATTCGGATGGGAGAGTGTTTTCCTTTCTGTAACTGCCCGCAGACAGGGTTGGCAGTTTAATGAAACCTTGGGTTGAGTTCCATTCGCTACAAGCAATGCCACATTTTGTTCTAACTGTCGGAGAGTGAAGTTCTGACTTTGTCAACTACATTTTGTCGGGATACATTTTCAAAATTTAATCGAGGATCTCTAGCACAAACATCAAATATTTTAAAAACTTTTTCAATATTTCTTCGAAAATCTTTTCAGGATCACCCAGGAGTCATAGATAGTTTTTGATAATAATAAAAAAAAGTGCTCTTTATGCCCTTTACTTAGAAACCTATTTATTTGTATATTTGAAAGGCTTTCATTCGAGAATCTGTCGAAGGTTGCCCCAAAAATTTATTTTTCATGAAATCACTTTGAAAGTATTTCATAAGCTTTTAAAATCCATTCAAAATCTTTGTAAATCATTGTCAATCTCTTCAATATTATTCTGGAAAAAACTCAAAATTCCAGCCACATCTGTACTTGTACTGTATTGTATTTTTTTAAAACCTTCTAGAAAATCATCTAAGATTTGTTTTAAAATTATTTGACATTACCTTCAAAATTTATGTAGATCTGGAACAATTCGGTTGCCTTCTCGAATTTCCTCATTTAGCAATCCAACAAAGCATCTTTTCGTCACTTTTTCAAACAAAACAATATTACTTGGATATCTTCAGATCCCATAAAGTTTCGTTAAAATTCGTTAAAGTTGATCTTCATATTTTTTTTTCTCATTTTTTAGTTCATACGAAGTTCTTTAAATGGGTTAGGGACAAAACGTCGAAAGACAAAAGGTCGAATGACAAAAGGTCGAAAGTTATAAGGTCGAAGGGACAAATGATCGTAAAGACAAAAAATCGAAAGGGACAAAAGACCAAAAGGGACAAAAGGTAGAAAATACAAAACGTCGAACGGGACAAAAGGTCAAAATAGACAAGAAACTGAAACGGAGAGAATCAATCTCGCACACTAGAACATAAAACCAAGCCCATTACATTTTTTTTTCAAATTAACATAAAACCAAGCCCATTACATTTTTTTTTCAAATTACATCAGCGATGTGATCTGTGGTTGGAATACTTTGTTACATTCATTTCTATTGCCTACTTTTGGGCAATTCGGCTCATTTTTAAAACCATTTTTTGATAAAGATAACTAAGAATAAAATTCCATCAAAATATGTTTTGAATATTACTATTTGTTGAAATTGTGTTCAGTTTTTGTGATGCCCTTCTAGTCTAGTCCCAATCAAATTAAATCCAAATATGAACCCCAATCTAAATTCAAAATCGAAATTCATAGCCATATGCAATCCAAATCCAATATGAAACTTATCAAAATCCAATCTAAAACCATTCAATTCAAACAAAATGCAAATAAAATCTGGTGAAAATCCAAATCCAATCCACATTCAATCCTAATCTTATCTCAATTTAATCCAAATCCAATCAACATCAAATTCGAATGCCATCCAAAGTAAATATAATTCAAATACAATCGAAATCCAATCTGAAACCATTCCATATCCAAGTCCAGTTCCAATCCAAATTCAATTTGAACTAATTCAAATTCAATCCAAATCAAATCAAAATCTAATCCGAATGCAAATTCAATCTGAAGCCAATCAAAATCCAATTTAATCCGATTCCCTTTCAAATCTTATCCAAATCCAATCCAAAGCGAAAAATCCAAACCCAATTCAAATCAAATTTAAATCTATTTCAAATCCAATTCAATCCAAATCCAATCCAAATCCAATACAAATCTAATCCAAATCCAATCCAAATCCAAACCAAATCCAATCCAATTCCAATCCAAATCCAATACAAATCCAATCCAATCCAAATCCAATCCAAATCCAATCCAAATCAAGTCCAAATCCAATCCAAATCCTGTCCAAAAACAATCTAAATCTAATCCAAATCCAATCCAAATCCGAATCCAAATCTAATCCAATCCAAATTTAATCCAAATCCAATCCGAATCCAATCCGAATCAAATCCGAATCCAATCCAAATCCAATCAAAATACTCTTCAAATCCAACCCAAATCCAATCTAAATCCAATCCAAATCCAAATTCAATCCAAATCCAATCCAAATTCAATCCAAACACATTCTGAATCCAAATCCAATCCAAATTTAATTGAAATCCAATCAAAATCCAATCCAAATCCAATCCAAATCCAGTCCAAATCCAATCCAAATCCAATCCAAATCCAATCCAAATCCGAACCAAATCCAATCCGAATCCAATCCAACTCCAATCCAAATCCAATCCAAATTTAATCCAAATCCAATCCGAATCTAATCTTAATCCAATCCAAATCCAATTCAAATCAAACCCAAATCCAAATCCAATTCAAATCAAATCCAAATTCAATCCAAGTCCAATCAAAATCCAATTCTAATCCAATCCAAATCCTATCCAAATCCGAACCAAATACAATCAGAATCCAATCCAAATCCAATCCAAATTTAATCCAAATCCAATCCGCATCTAATCTGAATCCAATCCAAATCCAATTCAAATCAAACTCAAATCCAAATCCAAATCCAATTCAAAACAAATCCAAATTCAATCCAAGTCCAATCAAAATCCAATTCAAATCCAATCCAAATCCTATCCAAATCCGAACCAAATACAATCCGAATCCAATCCAAATTTAATCCAAATCCAACCCGAATCCAATCTGAATCCAATCCAAATCCAATTCATATCCAATCCGAATCCAAATCCAACCCAATTCTAATCCTAATGCAAATCCAATCCAAATCTAATCCAAATCCAATCCAAATCTAATCCAAATACAATCCGAATCCAATCCGAAACCAATCCGAAACCAATCCGAATTCAATCCAAATCCAATCCGAATTCAATTAAAATCCTCTACAAATCCAACCCAAATCCAAATCCAATCTGAATCAAAATCCAATCCAAATTTAATCCGAATCCAATCCGGATCCAATCTGAATCCAATCCAAATCCAATCCAAATCCAATTCAAATCCAACCCAAATCCAACCCAAATCCAATCCCAATCCAAATTCAATCCAAACCCAATCCAAATACAATCCAAATCCAATCCAAATCCTATCGAAATCCGATCCAAATCCAATCCAAATCCAATCCGAATCCAATCCAAATCCAATCCAAATCCAATTCAAATCCAACCCAAATCCAACCCAAATCCAATCCAAATTCAATCCAAACCCAATCCAAACCCAATCCAAATACAATCCAAATCCAATCCAAATCCTATCGAAATCCGATCCAAATCCAATCCAAATCCAATCCGAATCCAATCCAAATCCCACCCAATTCCAATCCAAATCCAATTCAAATCCAATCCAAATCCAATCCAAATCTAATCCAAATCCAATCCAAATCTAATCCAAATCCAATCCAAATCTAATCCAAATCCAATCCGAATCCAATCCGAAACCAATCCGAATTCAATCCAAATCCAATCCGAATTCAATTAAAATCCTCTACAAATCCAACCCAAATCCAAATCCAATCTGAATCAAAATCCAATCCAAATTTAATCCGAATCCAATCCGGATCCAATCTGAATCCAATCCAAATCCAATTCAAATCCAACCCAAATACAATCCCAATCCAAATTCAATCCAAACACAATCTGAATCCAAATCCAATCCAAATTTAATTGAAATCCAATCAAAATCCAATCCAAATCCAATCCAAATACAATCCAAATCCAATCCAAATCCAATCCAAATCCAAATCCAATCCAAATCCGTACCAAATCCAATCCGAATCCAATCCAACTCCAATCCAAATCCAATCCAAATTTAATCCAAATCCAATCCGAATCTAATCTGAATCCAATCCAAATCCAATTCAAATCAAACCCAAATCCAAATCCAATTCAAATCAAATCCAAATTCAATCCAAGTCCAATCAAAATCCAATTCTAATCCAATCCAAATCCAATCCAAATCCTATCCAAATCCGAACCAAATACAATCCGAATCCAATCCAAATCCAATCCAAATTTAATCCAAATCCAATCCGAATCTAATCTGAATCCAATCCAAATCCAATTCAAATCAAACTCAAATCCAAATCCAAATCCAATTCAAAACAAATCCAAATTCAATCCAAGTCCAAACAAAATCCAATTCAAATCCAATCCAAATCCTATCCAAATCCGAATCCAATCCAAATTTAATCCAAATCCAACCCGAATCCAATCTGAATCCAATCCAAATCCAAATCCAACCCAAATCCAAATCCAATCTGAATCAAAATCCAATCCAAATTTAATCCGAATCCAATCCGGATCCAATCTGAATCCAATCCAAATCCAATTCAAATCCAACCCAAATTCAACCACAATTCCAATCCCAATCCAAACCCAATCCAAATCCAATCCAAATCCTACCCAAATCCAATCCCAATCCAATCCCAATCCAAACCCAATTGAAATCCAATCGAAAACCAATCCAAATTCAATCTAAACCCAATCCAAATTCAATCAAAATCCAATCCAAATCCAATTCAAATACAATCCAAATCCAATCCAAATCCGATCCAAATCCAATCCAAATCCAATCCGAATCCAATCCAAATCCAATCCAATTCCAATCCAAATCCAATTCAAATCCAATCCAAATCCAATCTAAATCCAATCCAAATCCAATCCAAATCCAATCTAAATCCGATCAAAGTCCAATCCAATTCCAATCTGAATCATAATACAATCCAAATTTAATCCAAATCCAATCCGGATCCAATCTGAATCCAATCCAAATTCAATTCAAATCCAACCCAAATCCAATTCCAATCCAAACCCAATCGAAATCCAATCCAAATTCAATCCAAATCCAATCTAAATCCAATCAAAATCCAATCTAAATCCAATCCAAATCCAAATCCAATCCAAATCCATTTTAAATCGAATCTTAGTTCTATCCAAATCCAATCCAATTCCAATCCAAATTAAACTTAATCAATAATTAATAATAATTATAAATAATTTATCAATAATAAATTAAATCAAATCCAAATCCTATCTCATTCCAAATCAAATACATTCTAAATCCATTCCAAATTCAATTCAAATTAAAATCAAATCAAATTTAAATTAAATTCAAACTCTATCCAAATCCAACCCTAACGGAATCTAAATTCAATTAATTAAAATCCAATTCAAATCCAGTTCAGATTTAATCCAAATCTATTTCTAATCTAATCCAAATCCAAATTCAAATACAATCAAAATCCACTTGAAATCCAACCTACATTTATTCTACAATCCAGATCCAATCCAAATCCATTTCAAATTTAATCATAATCCAATCCAAGTCCAATTCAAAATCAATTTTAATAATTATTTTAAATTAAATCCAAGTCTAATCTAAATCTAATTCAAATCCAATCTTAATCGAATTCAAATCCAAATCCAATCCTATCCAAATAAATTTCAAATACATTCCAAATTCAATTCAATCCTCATTCAAATCCTTTTCAATGTCATTTCAAGTCCCATCCAAATACTATCAAAATTCAGTAAAAATCAAATTAAAATCCATTTCCAATCCCATCTAAATAACATCCAAATCCATTCCAAACCCAATTTAAATGCAATACAAATCCAATCCTAATACAATTAAAATCTAATCCAAATCCAATACAAATTTAAGCCAGATTTAAAAGTGTTATTTTCTTATTTCACGAGTTTCTTAACGCATAATCGTTCTCTGATTATTTAACGAAAACATCTTCAAGAATATGCAAAATGATTACAAAACAATTCTGCTGTTGATAATTCGGTAAAATTTTCACAAATCTGCGAAACGAATTAAGTATGTGCACATTTCTATCTCAGAACGTATCACTTTTTCTCAATTCAAAACAAATTTCTCGGAATTCGAATCATGCATGGAGAAAGTGCTTTATTAGGTCTTGGTATTGACTGCCAACCTCCTCTGTAAAAAGATGAAACATTTGAATCGTTCGTTCGCCTACACCAGAAGGCATAAAACAATGTCTGCTAGGGACTAATGATGTCTGCTATCGTTTCTGGTTATTCGACTCAATAAATCTTTATTACTTACATTTCTTTTGTTTTGTTCGATTAGATAGATCTCGAATGATGCTATCTTTCTCAATCCTCATTCAGTTCCTGTTGTGATTCCTTATTTTTCGAAAAAGGTTCTTCCGTCAATTTATTTACGGTAAAGCAATATTTTCCCACCTTTAATTCATTACTCCGAGGTGCAGCAATAACGAACCGTTGAATTAGTGAAAAAAAATGGTTCGGTCCTGCCAGTCCAAAAACCAATAATCGAGCGGCCCTAATCGGACCTTTCGGCTGGTTTTCCGGTTGCTGCCGGAGAGAATTAAACTCAATTATATCCTTCAGAGCTGTCTGTTGGCTATCCTTTTCCTTGGTGGAGCTTTTTCTTCACCCACCACAGAGGGAAATTTTCCACCCGAAAGCAATCATCGGAAATCTTTTTTCCGAGCAGTTTGTTCGGAAAATGCTGATGGTCTGCTGGCTACGCGGGACCGCAGCACTCGACATGGTGGATTAATCCAACCAATATGATGAGATTGTCTTTCTTTTCGGACCGTTCTGGAAGATTATAATCAATTTCCATAGTGAGCAATCAGACGATGTTTCAGTCTCGCTTCATACTTTCATACTGGAAATTTTCTATTTTAGAAGTAAAATTTAAAACCTTTCAGTCCAATCATTGGCGCGAAGGAAAAATAAAACTTAGTTGTACGAGCCAAACATCCTTGAAATAAGCCGAGATGAAAGGGCGCCTTTGTAGAAGTTAATTAAATTTGCGACTAGGGCAAATACACTTCTCCGTACGCGATGATGCCCGACCTCGCCTCCGGTAGATTCCAGCCGGCCTGTATTGGACAAGTGATGGCAGCCGCGTCAGACCAGGTGCAAATCAAATCATTTCGAAATGCCCAACCCGCATGTCACTTGAAGGCGGAAAACATATTTTCTCGTTGTCAGTGCCGGACGGTGTCAAATCATTAGGATGAAGTTGCGTCAAACCGCTAATGAATCATTGAGCGTTCCGTCCAAACTGGTCCATATACTGGCGTTGGTCCTTTTACCATTTTTTGATTATCAACCTCCATAATTAATCAATTAGATTGGTGAAGTATATTGCCTTATATAGTGATCAGTCCCATCTTCACACTCCCAACGGTCCAAAGCCTTATTCCAAGAAAATCTCAACATTCGTGGCTCCTTATACAAAACACGGAAACACACGTGCTCTGTTGTTTTTGCTTTTAGCTGCCAGCTGGCGGTTGCCGCTCTCCACTTCCTGGAAAGCTGTCGACACCAGCCAAGCAGAAGATAAGCCACGAGCGTGCCATCCCGCCGCAACAGTTGTTTGCGTATGGATGGCTGTGGACTAAGCAAAACCTCCGCAGGCTTCCGGTTCGGGTCGATATCTGTTCTTCAGGTTGATGTTTTTGTTGCGGTGGTGGAAGACCAATCTGCATTCCGAGAGGTTCTATTTGACGAACGTTTACCGAACGATACGTACGTGCCTTATCCGGAAACATTTTTTGCTTGTTCTAAAACATGTCGAAAGCCAAACAAACCTATGATACCGAAATTGCCGCCAAAAAATGTTCTTATCACTTGAAATTTCGGCAGACGCGGAGCTTCTGCGGCGTGTGAAAAAAATTCCTGTGTGAGGTGTTCGTAGGCGAAGGGTATCAAACCATCCGGGGATCATTACCGAAAAATTTAATTTCTCCGGCTTCCCATCAGCAGCAACAGCAGCAGCTGGTTGACTGGAATGTCTTGCGTCTTGTCAAATGGTCCCGTGTTATCGCGATGTTTGATTGACGTGGCTGACAGCGCAGATGAAGGCATGACAAGTGTCGCGCTGTTCTTAGATAGAGTCTGATGTCTGTTCGTGAACGCGAATTGGATTGTGGTCTGTTCTTTTGATGCTCTGAAAGTGGACATTTTTGATAGCTCGTTGTTCATAACTCGACTGAAAGATTAGATACTGAGAAGTTAGTGACTTTTTTTTAATGTTTTGAAACGGAACTTTTGCTTCTCAGTAATCGACGTCGGAAACAGGACCCTCAGAAATGCATTGTTGGTAAATAGGAGAAAACTGTGGAGGCTCTCGTTTAGACATGAATCGTTATCTACGTTACGTGTTGAAAACAAAGCTGCTTCATGAATAGGAAGTTTATTTGATGGTTTACCATTTAGACAAAACTTCCATATAGTGATTCGGAAAGTAGACTAATAGATTGCTTTTGGTAACCTCACGATGTATTCACGTTTGCAGATAAAGCGGAACTTTGTTATGTTTTTGTTGTTGTAGTCTAGTGTCTAGCAATAGTTGGAAATCTCTTAATTTAGTTAAACAAAACTTCTGGTCGTCACTGAATCATGAATGCTTCTCAGTTTCAATTTTATCGAGTGCCATCAACTGGCTTGCCGGACGTTCTTTGTTCCTCGACAGCCCGTCCAGCTCATCTGCTCCGACTGCGCTATCTTCAACAAACATCTCTCAGCTTCTTCGCACACCTGATGCTGCAGATATACTCGAACCGATGCAACTGGAGTCAGTATCTGCAACTTTAGCAGACGTTTCGTTGCTCGCAACGTTTCTATCGGCAGCATGCCTCTCGTCCGTCTACAGTTCGACACAAATCGGAGCACTAGAACTGCTGACTCCTGATGCAGGTTTTCATCCGTATTCGTCGACGGCAAACTTTTTCTTGGATATTCCTCTCGTACAGGAACTACTGTCCTCGTACTCACACGCTGTTTAGGTGTATTTAAGGTTTCTTACTCCACTTCGTCAGCTGGTCTGCCACGTTCAGCTTCGTCGCTATCCATCGCCAATCTGCCAGCTCCGTTAGGTTCAGGAATTCTAACATACGACGGACTACGTTTATCGGCGCTATTCGGACTGGGTCGACGATAGTAACACCTCAGCATCTATCTAAAATAGCACCTTTCTGATAGCGAAGATGATTTTCACGTACCGTTTTCGAGTTGGCGAGTACCACTGCTGAAATGGAAATCATTAAACGTGGAATCAACAGTTTTTTCTTCTCGTAACATGGCTCGAAAATACTCCGTCTGCCTCACATCTGCAAAGATATGCAGCTGAACGTCCTGTACCTCAACCGATCGTACTTCGCTGAAGTAGCAGCATGGTAACGTGAATATTCGCTAAAATGTTCGTCCAGCGAATCCACTTCTTGAATGACACTTTGTCAACGAGGTCATACCATTGACCACAGCACAGGTCCTGGATCAGCAAAAATGGGGACTGGCGCAACGAATCCGGCCGGATCAATCGAAGCCATCACAATGCTAAGCACGATCTGTTTCGTTGGATGCTCTTCTCCTTAGACAACACTTATTTACTCTAACTTCGATCGGGTGAAAAATCAGAAAATACCGTCGACCGTATCCCACACGATGTCTAGCAAGTGTTCGCATTCACTGCTCTTACCTCCCCAGAATTTTTACAACCAATAGTCCCTAATATGAAAACCTGCATGGGAATGGATGTACGTCTCCTACTTGGCTCGCGCAATTACTTCCTGTACTGGTCCTAAACTCTAAGCTCTGAACTAAACGAGTACAAAATAACTCTTGGCGACTGTAGAAAACTTAATTGACTGCAACGGCCGAAAACGACTTGATTTTCAACTAAACGAGTATGTTGAGCCGTAGGTTGCCACGCCCATTACGTACACCTGCAGATCTTCATTACTATTGGCCCTAAAGATAAGCCAATGGCCTGCTTTTCCTTCGATCTGATACGGATTTTGGAGGTATATTTCCTGTATGTAACCACCAAGGGGGAACGGACGCTTCCAGGAGAGGAATATCCCATTCATTGCGGTGGAAGCGTTCCAGACCAGGCGTACCTTGTCTGGTTTCCGCGAACTCTCCATGCCGTTCAACGGCAGATATAATACCGCAGAAGGTATCGTTTTCGCCAGCGCGGCGATCATCACCTTGTGGGGATACTCCTTCGCTTGATAATCTATTTAATTTGCCGACACAGGTTCTCCTTAAGTACTGGTTTTTGCTTACAATCGTCGGCTTTCATCCATCGAATGACCAACGGGTAGCTGTCGGGATATGTTATCCGTGCTGAGGCCACAGTAAGCCTGTTCCAAAGCGGGAGCCTACTAGCTTCGTCGTTGTCTCCAGGATCTTTTGAACCGATGTAGGCGCTGTTCCATCCAACACGTACTGCTATCGCATAAAGTCATGTAACTGCTTGTTTGCTAACCGGTGCAATGGAGTGGAGTGGAGTCTGCACCGTGGGCCTTCGCTACTTGAATTTGTAGATCGTCCAGCCCATTTTCGATCATACATTCGTTCGGCTTTCCGACACATGATTCCAGCGGCGCAAACAGGTAAAGATTGCCCAACGGATGAGAATAGTTGGTACGACGGACGGATAGTTTTGTTTAAATCGAAGATTAGAGTTCAGACACCTTTTGAGGTAGAGGTCAGTTTTCAGTCCGCTTTCCTGTCAACTTCCTGGCCTTAGTCGGCGAGGCGGTCTTGGGAAGTTGGTTGCCGCAGAGATCGCCAACCGCTTTGTTGGTAAGATCTTCAAGGTGGCAGCTATTGTTACTAGCTTTGGTCCTCCTGATGTAGCTGGTCGCTTTGCTACAGAGAGCAGTGGTGGCTTTGTGCCGAAAAGGCAGCTGTACCGCCGGGGGCATATTCTTTAGCATCGGGTAATCCAAACTATCGGGACCTGCCAACTTGCCTTTTTCTTTCTCAACACGAACTCCGCAAGCGAGACAGGTTGGTTGAAGCTCTCTCCTTTGTCAGGGGGTACTAAGAACGCCGTTGGAATGCTTCATACGGAACTGCTTCTGGTGTTCCTGGTAGGAAGAATGTTAGCTGCAAGTCAGTAATGATGGTCGAGTCTCGCTAGACGATACCGTCGATGGAGAGGACAATTCTCTTGGCGCGTCTCGTACCTTGGAAGCAGTTGGTGCATCATCCCGGCTTTGTCGAAGATTGTTCACTGTTTATCCCGTCGAGAATGTTGACCCACGACTTCTCCTTCTTACTTATGGATCCTGTACACCTCCGGTGGTGCAAAGGGCCGACTTGAAAGATCTCCATCCTGAGCGATGCCCGGCTATCGCTTTAACCTGTTGCCAGGTTAGATTTCGGTCGACTTCTTTTATTTCTTTATTGAGGCTTCGCCGCCATGAGCCTCTGGGTCTGCCTCTGCTGCGATGTCCCACTGGGTTCCGGTCTAATGCTTGCTTACAGATTTCGTTTCCGCCCCTACGTAGAATGTGGCCGACCCAGCCCCACTTCCGATCCCGAATTTCTGTTGCTATCGGCCTCTGGTGACAACGACGATGGAGCTCGTTGTTTGAGATCCAGTTGTGAGGCCACCAGGCCCGAATTATATACCGCAGGCATCTGTTAATTAACACCTGCAGCCGTTGAGTGTTCTCCACTGATACACACCATGTTTCGCTAGCGTATAACAGCACAGATTTCACGTTAGAGTTGAAAATTCGTATTTTGGTGCGTTCACTTATCTGCCTGTTTTTCCAGATATTTCTTAAACTCGCAAAGGCAGCCCTTGCTTTCTTGATCCGTGCGCCTATGTCGATCTTGGTACCGCCGTCTGACGCCATTTGGCTACCAAGATATTGGAAGCTTTCAACATTCTCCACTGGTTGCCCGGCTACTGTGAAACTGGAAGGAGTCACCGTGTTTACATCCAACGATTTGGTTTTGTTGACGTTGATGACTAAACCTGCCGAGGAGGAGCGATCGGCAAGGTCGTTGAGCTTACTCTGCATATCAGAGCGCCGTTGCGCGAGTAGTGCAACGTCATCCGCCAATTCGAAGTCGTTTAGGTGCTCCATGGTTATAGGCTGCCATAACAGCCCGCGGTTTGGTTCACGGTCAATCGCATCTACCAGAATCTCATCGATTACGATGAGGAACAGTAACGGTGATAGAATACATCCTTGCCTCACACCAGCTACGACCCGGATAGGGTCGGACAGGACCCATTGTGCAGCACTCTACACGAAAAGGCCTCGTACTGTGCTTCGATGAGGCCGATGATTTTCTCAGGAACGCCCCCTTGCGTCTCAGGGCGCCCCACATATTCTCGTGATTGAGACGGTCGAAAGCTTTTCGTAGTCAATGAATACCAAGTAAAGGGACTCTTGGAATTCGTTGACCTGCTCCAAAATGATGCGGAGCGTGACAATATGGTCCACACAGGATCTTCCGGCACGGAATCCGGCTTGCTGCCGCCGGAGAGTTGCATCGATCTTCTCCTGAATCCGGGCTAGGATAATTTTGCACAGAACTTTGAGAACGGTACACAGCAACATAATGCCTCGCCAGTTATCGCATACAGTCAGGTCACCCTTTTGGGCACCTTCACTAAGATACCTTGCATCCAGTCGACCAGGAAAGTTGCGGTGTCCCAGATATTACGAAATAAACGATGCAGTAGTTGAGCGGATGTCATGGGGTCAGCTTTGAGCATCTCGGCTGATATGCGGTCGACCCCTGGGGCTTTATTCGATTTCATGCTTTGGATGGCTGTTTGAATCTCTAGCAGTGATGGAGCTTCGGTATTGACACGTATTATACGTCGGATCCTAGGCAGATCATGCCGAGGTGGTGATGGCCTGGTTGGCACTTGAAAAAGTTGTTCGAAGTGCTCCTCCTTCGCCTCGCGTATTGTTCGTCGGCATTCGTTACTTGCGTCTTGGTCGTTGGAGCGGATGTTTTCCAAGCCGGGAGTCGCTTCTTGGCTTTTTTCAACGCTCGATTTTTGATAGGCTTCTTGGTCGTGTCACTCCACCAATGAACAGCTTTCCGACCCATGTTGGGACTGATATTCGGTATTTTGTTCTCTAAGGCCCGAAGGATGACTTGCGATAGCTCGATGACTGTTCGATGAAGTTTACTTCCGATCTGCTGCGGGTAGCTGCTCCAGTCGGCTTGTTCGTACCACCAGCGGGTAATGTCGGTCGGAGCGTTGTCAAGTTCCACGAGAATTGACATGTGGTCGCTATCTCTAGGGTCACCGTCCGTGGACCTGAGAAGCCTATTCACGACACTGCTCGAGGCTAACGTAGCATCAATGACCGAGTCCACCAAACCTCGGCGGAAGGTGGTAATCATTAGGACCTTGAGGGCGGCGTTGTTTGCCGGGTTAAAAACATTATCGCTCTGGCGTTGTTAGAGTGGTGGTAACCGTTCACGTCACCCGAAATGAACACCCGTGATGGCAGTATTTCGATGATTTTGGATGGGGTCGGATCTCACCGCAACCATCGAGAACTAAGCATCGACGAAGATTTTGGAGACAGGAAGTTCTACCAGCACGCCGACTGCTGCCGATTGACAGACGCTCTGGTTCATTTCCTGTCATGAATGCGATTGCAGCGTTGCCGAGAACCTGTTTGATGTTGAGCGTCCGGAACCCAAATCCGGCAGAGATAGAGGAGGCGGCGGTGCAAAAGGGTGATTGGCTGAAGTGTATTCCCTCCCAGAGCTCTTCCGGAGGAAAGTTCCTCGACGCGATCAGTACTTTATCGGCACTCTCGTGAGATGCTTGTTTCGTTGCACCGCCTTCTGCTTCAGAAGTTGTAACTCGGACACCGTTTGCGTGTTACACAACGGGAAATTTATCTCGAACCACTCGTCGAATCATTCATTTTCTTGCTCCGAAATTCGTTCTCAACCCGGTTGATGTTTCCAGAGGATCCTTAGTCCAGAAATGCGTGGGATCACATTGTCGCCCTCCGACGTAAAGCATCACTGCCATCATCTGAAAAATCACTGTACAGTCCGACTTCGCTTTATGTAGCTGCACTGATTCTGCTACCCGGTGCAGCAGAGGATGATGATCCCCCTGCCAATTCTGTACCACACATCCAATTTTTGAAGGACACCAATCTCTATTTTTCTTGTTCGGGCAGACTAAACAGAGTTTTCGACTCTTCACTTATAGAAGCCGCTCTGCGATGTTCATTTGACTGAAATCCTCGCCATTACGGCTTCGCTTCTGCTCGAATTTGTGCACATGCACAAACCCCTTCTTCTGATGATTATCCTTTCCAAGCCGCGTTTGCTCGTTCATCAACAGCATGGTGAATGCTGCCATCATGGAGACAACGAAAACTATGTCGGTCATGAAGTTGTTGAGCATCCGCAGCGGACTGTCCTCATTTTCGTATTAGCAGTTCAGCAGCTGCTCTGGCTTCTCGAACAGACTCCGAAAGTCTCAAATCACGTCGAGCCGCTCCAGATTCTCCAAATCCGTGTATCCCTACGCCACTGTAATGTATTTGAAGCTGCTGATGCATAGCGATCCATCTTTTTGGCTTTCCGAGGCGCCTCGTCTAGGCTCGTCACCAGCTCTGTTGCTGTGACGGCTGGTTTTCACTGGATAGTTCGACGACTCGCTTTTTTCATCTTTTTCGCAGGACTTGATGTCGACGATTTCAGGCACTTCCTTTGTCAGTTTTATTGACTTCATTTTGTCACTCTTCGCCCTAATTCGAACGTGGCCATCTTGGTCCTTGCAAGCATTCACTATTTTGACGCAACGGTCGATTTTCTTCCGAATCGCATATCGCTTCTCCAGCGTCTTCTCCTCTGCTGCAACTGATGCCCCTCTATTTCTTGTTGTACCTGAAGCTCCTTCTTTCACACCTTCTGCCGAACGAGTAGCATTTTCCATGCTGCCATCGGTTTCGTTGGAGATGTCCCTGATAAGCTGTTCCTCCTCCAATGGCTTCTCAATTGGATAATCGTCGGAACCAACTCCCTGGTCCGACCCTCCATCGCTTTATTAGCCGAACTTTTTACTCCTATTCTTGCCTATCGCATCAGGAACCTTCAGCTACTGGAACACACTGTGAACAAAGCCAATTGCCGTTGATAACCTTTTGGTCAACACCAGTTGACCCAGTTATCGTCCTCGGACATTGATTCTGATATCGAAGCAGAATAAACATTTCCCGTCCTTGAAAGGGTGAGAAGCCATTCCTAAGAATCCGATTCAAAGTTTTTAAGTTTGTTCGGATCATGTGGGCTTAAACAATTTTTGCGAATCAATATTTTTGGAAGAAAAAACGGTTTTTGTTTTCTTTACTTTTGCTTTTATTCCTTCATCTCCAAGCTCCTTATGTGCTTTTCACAGTCTATATTTCCTTAATAAGTCTGCCATAAACCGAATTTGTGCGTCTGATGACTGTACGTCCAATGGTTTGTATGTTGACTGTTTCGTCGACTCGTTTTCACTCCAATTGATTGTCCGAAATTTCTACGTTACTAACCTCCAAGTGTGTTACCTCTGGTGCGATTGACTCAAATTTCTCCAGTGATCATCCCAAAAAAATCCGGCTATTACGGATGACAGACCTGTCAGCTGTAACTTCACTTCTCACGTCTCATCGGCATGGCAGTGATAGAAAAGGATTTTTTTCTTAATCCTGTTTTCAGTGTAATTTATTTAAATAGAGGTGGAACTTCAGCTTCATGTCAGATTTTGAATAGCGTCATGCCAATGCAAAAATGTCGTCGGGGATGAGATGCCAAAACCTGATTTATGCTTTTTGATAACTATTGACTGATACTTTGACCGACAATCATTTATATAGATAAAGAGAAACCCTCTTGTCCATAATTCAACCTGCATAAGGTTGGATCTACTTTTGCTTATTATATTCGATTTAGATTGGACTGGCTAAGACCTCCATCATTGGTTTTCTACTGATACAATCATTTCGCTGACTTTAGTTCTCGCAGTTCAAGTTCACCACAACCTCCACAAACTGCATGTCACCTTGAAGGCGACTGTTCCCATTTCCTTGAAAATCGAATGTCATTTATCAGTGCGCTCTGACTTGCACACCGTTCTCCACCGATAATATCCACTTACCAAATGATGCAATGCCGAAACAAGTTCTCCACGCCGCATCAATACAAAAACCTTGCCCGAAAATAGTGATGACCAAATCACACAAATGAGCGGCTGCCTACTTACGACCTCCGCCTATCGTCTGCATTCAAACGGCGAATTCTGATTCGGATGATTCACCACTCGGTTTCCCATTCCGATCCAATCGCAGCTGGGAACCAGTTCGGGCCAATCGAATAATTCAACGTCCAACAACAGCGACAAAAACGATCCGAACAAAAAAAACTCCACACTCTACCATAGAGAAGGATCCGATGAACTCTTGACTCTGTTTTAATAATTCCATCATAAAGAACAACAACACTATTTCCAATTCCAATTCTAGATCGGTTGACAAAACAGCTCGGAACCGTCAGGCCCTGTTCGAAATGATGACCGAGAACGAAGCCGATGAACCCGAGAGAGCAGCACGGGTAAAAAACCGGAAGATCAACGCGAATTGCGCCGCTCGGGGGTAGTTTTGTGTAAGCAAGCATGTGTGAGTGGAAGCGGCGGTGGCAGATGGCGGGCGCGTACGTTGCGCGCTCGCTCTCTCTCTCCCATTCGCCCAGCCGCCGTCCCACTCCGGGTCAGAATTTTTCTGCGTTGATCCAAGAATGCTGTGACATGGTTTTCTTCGCCGCCCGAAACGTTTGGTTCCACGATTGAATAGAAGAAGTAGGACGACCGACGTCGAGTGGGACGCCGAAGTGACGAAGATGATGATGATGATGAAAGCATGTGCGTTATCAATCTTGGGAACCAGCTGTTTTGCGGCGACGACGGTGACCACGACGAGGACGACGACGAGGGTAGAAAGTGCGGGAACTAGCGACAGAGCAGTATTGAGAACAGTGGCGCGCACGCACATACACACGTGCAGCATGTGGTCGCGTGTACGTGCGGCGGAACGGAGGGAACAGCGCGAAACAGGAAGAACAGTCAAGTAAGAATTCTTTTTGCGCTCTGATAACGAGTTTTGATAAAGAAGGGGGAAGTATTGTGGTGCTTTGCGCCCTAAAAAAGTGACGGCTTAAGAAGAGAACGCAGAAAAAAGTCGTAAACACAATGAGAGATTATGACAGAATTATTGTAGGGTAGGAAGATCGGAGCCAGAAAAAAAACACACATACACACACAGCTTTTCTACGTATTACAGTAATCGAAGTTCGTGGGACGCAGGGGGTATTCAAGAGTTGATTACAGCGACTCATTATTAGTTATTGATTAATGCAACAAATCGATTTGACTTCTTTATGACTGAACAATTGTTATTGCAAATGGATAAGAGTAAGGGTTAGTATTGTGAACTACGTTTGATTTTTTTTTAATAAGTGTAGGCACTCTATCTCTCTACGGACAGCCCCTGAATTATTATCCTAGTCAGGACCGTCCGGTTTGTATATGTTTATGCGCATACCTATTAACGAAAGTCCGAGAAAGGTGTGGCGAGAAAGGACAGCGTGTTTTTATTACTATTATCAGGGTATATGTTCGTTCACACAACTAGTTTACGCAAATACACACATATAAACGTACATTTATTGAAGATGTTAGTCAGTAACACACACACATACAGATGCGCGGCGTCGCGTTAGTTAAGTCGATCTAATTCGAATTTTTACTAGTGAGAAGGTGTTTTTGTTCAAGTGCTTCTAGAATTTTTTTTAAAACAATGTGCTAGCGTACATTCGATAAGACTTGGAAATGTCCGCCGTTGATCGCGCCCTCCGCGGCGAGGCAACTCGCGCATCCCAGATTCGTTATAAGTGGAAATTACCGTACAAACGTCGGACAATTTCCGCAGGTAATGACCCTGGTGAAGACCGACCGAAACGTCGGTCAATCGGGGCGTGATCTACATCTGACATTTCCCACCCACCCAATTAAGCTTACTTGAATATCTTACGAATCTAAGTCGTCGCGAACCCGGCTCAACCGGGCAGCGAACCGTGGCAAACGAATGTTTCTATTAATTTACGTTGAAAAAATATCATCTCCGTGTAGGGTTAAGGTCATTAGGGAGTGTAATCGAAACGTGAAAAATAATCTATTACTTAACAATTGGTAAATTTTAACAGAATTGGATACGGCGATAAACAATTAGGCATTTAGTAGGACACATATATTTAAAACGAAATATTTAGGTAAATTGTTGAACTGTTTTGTAGCGTTTTACGATAAAAACCAAAATTTTTCTGATACGAATCAGCGGACACCGGAACAGAGCTGCCTGCGCAGGTCCGTCCCACAGTGGGACCGGACGCGCAGTCAAAGCGTCAAAATGTAACATAAATTGCAGCCGCCTTTTCCATTTTCCGGTACTTCAGATTCTATCGCGCCAGCCAATTTCTCTCCTCTTACTGAGACCAATAACGTGTTTTCCGATAGGATACTTTTTCAAAAACAAACGTAACTGCCGGTAATTTATTCTAATAGTTTTCGTTTCGTTTTTTTTCTCTCTTATATGTATGTGTGTGCATGTTTCCTATTTTTGCTTATTTATTTCTCCAGTAGCCGCTTAGATTTCGATTGGCGCACCCTCTCCGATCCGCTGTGTCGGACTATAACGGCGATCGATTAGGAGCAAGAGAGTGAAAAAGGCAGAAAGAGAGAGGGGCCAACAATAGTTTTTTGTTTGTTTTGAAGGGAAGAGAACGAGAGGAACGCAGTCAAACTCCTCGAATCCACACAGTAGTGTTAATGTTTCCTATCTGTGTTCAATTGTAAAGCTCTGCGACTCCTGCGCGCAACCACAACTAGGGAAAATGGGAATTTTCCGAAACCCAGAAAGGGAACTAGTTTTTTTTATACACGTAAAATTCGTACAGTGCAGTATTACTGATTTTTTGTTTTTGTTTTTTGCTCGTTTACTTATAAGATCAAGGAGGAATCCAGTTTTTTATACAATTGTATTTAGTCTTTTCCTTTGCGTAAAACTTGCGTGCTGTAGCTTTTTTTCTTTCTATCAAAGCCGATTATGATGAAACAAAACAAACAATAAGTGTCTGTAGAAAGTATCTCGTTAACGTTTAAGGCAAGCAAGTCGTCATATTTCTGTGTGTGTTTTTGCTACATATTACTCATTTTACCCCTCTTTGATAGTTAGTGGTTAGTCGTATCACTTTTAGTTATCTCATTTTTTATTATTGTATTTTATATATTAAAGTAAACCTATTATTATTTTGATATATTATTACTGTGCATTTAGAAAAGCGAACACCTTTTTAAATTAATATTATACACCTTTGTTGGTTATGTTGATTTTTGTTTTGTTAAATTATTACACTTAAGTTTTTGAGTTTAACGAGTTTTGAGACAACCTTTTACACTTGTGTAGTAGAGTGCTTCAGGAATGCGAAAACAAACATCAAAACAACGCATGAACATTGTATATTTTTTAAAGCAACGAAATTTGAGCAATCCGTAATAAATTGTAAGATCAGCAATCAAGATAGACACAAGCATTTAAGAAGGAAAGAAAAGATCGATAAACAAACGAAAGAAGTCGTGTAAAATCCAAGCGCTAGGACTTTTCCTTTTACTTCGATCGGGAAGCAAAGGACAAACTTAAAGACAAAAACAAGCAAAAGCTAGCAACCCTGCGGCGCCGAAACGGGAAGCAAACCATGGCTTTCACGTGAACCACTCGAAACCATCGGATGTTTGACACGTCCGGTTTCGCCGGGTTCACGCGGATCCCCTCGTCGTTTCCGAATTCCGCTGCGCGGGAAATTGTTTTAATTTTTATTAGTAATAAACTAGAAAGTTACTTACTTTTTGATTATTTTTAAATTATATACTATTCGATGATTTATTAACAAAATAATTGAAAAAAATACACAAAAATAAAAGAATGAGTTGTTTAGATAAAATTGCAAACGATTTTTTATTTTAACACTGAACTGAAAACAAAACAAATGCTTTTTTCGGTTTCCACTTTGTTACTAACAATAGTTGCACCGCATATCACCGTGAATCATCATCATCATCTCACCAAAACATCACAAACATCACCATCAAATTGCAAAAAAAAAAGAATACTAACTCAAATTTCCTTACTCTAAAAAATATACCACTACTAACACCTCCGTACTGCGGCGTCACTCATTTATCGTATACTAACAAAACTCAAAAACTTGCTCGGCAGGTTCCCCGGAGCTGGAATGATGCGATGGATTCCGAAGTCTTCCCACTCTTTGTTGACGATACTAATCTGTGGAAAAAATGAGTCGGTCGGAGCATTTCTTCCAATCCAAAGAATTTGTCTGATGCGTGTTCTCCTTTTTGTTTTCTCTTCGTCCGCTCGCTTGCTTTGTTTTACCGATTCTTTTTCTCCGATGACATAAACAATGGATGGAAAAAGGTAGGCGCCCACAAAACGATGAACAACATTCTCACAGATGGATACACAATTCTACAAACTTTGCAAATCTATTTTAAATGAGACCTTGAATCAGTCTAAAGTTGGTCTGACCTAATGTGTATCAAATCTTATACTGAACAAGTCGAAAGTAATGGACCTTTCGTTAAAAAAAATAATTCGCCCATATTTTGAGTAATTATAAAATTTAAAACAAATAATCGAAAAAGTGGTGTTTTTCAAGATTGGCCTAACATTCGTCCGATTTTGAACGAACATCGGATGAATTTTTCAGGCCAGTTCACACCTGCAGCACTTTCTGGTTTTTGATGCTTAGCGCTTAAATAGTTGGAAACAATACGGATTGTTCGCAAAAGTTAACCTTACATTTGCCAAAGAATCGAGATACAGTTTGGTCAAATTGAGCCGGTTAATTTGGCATAAAATTTAGACGGTTCAAATTTGCAAACTAGCCGTTCAATTTTTTTTTGTAACTTTCAGCCCAAGACTGGCTCGTCTCGCGCGTTCAAATTACTTCCGACCGAAAAAGTCGGTATCAAAATTTTTATACTCCCAGTTATATCTTTCAAGTATTGTAGAGTTCTAACTTTACACGACATTAATGTTGTAACATTATAATTTAGTTTTACATCAATCTAATTTTATATAAGTCTTATGTTGGTTGGATTAATTTAAAAACAGTTAGATTCGTCAAAAAATATGGTCCCTGTTTTTTAAATTTTTGAAAACATAAATTGCAAAAGTGCTGCAATCCAATTCCAGTATGGAATTCGCTCGAATTTCCAATCCGGTGAACACTACAGCACCATTCTTATATTTGGTTTTCAATATTTGAAATAGTTAGCGGCGTCAAAGAATATTTATACAATGCCCGAGAGAACCGATTTTGTCAATATAATTCTTTGAAGGAAAAGGTCCTTTCTCGTCAAAAATTTAATCTCGTATATTGCCTCATTCGATTCTTCGACTTATTTAAGATCAACTTTCTCAAGGAACCCATTTTTTGGAAGAAATTTGCAATAACTGAATTCAGAATTTTGGAGCGCTTATGGTCGCTCAATCGAATTCAGTTTAGGGAAGGGTGGAAAAAGTTTGATATGTGGCTTGTGTCGTTTGACGCAAAAACAATCAATTTTCATCATCGTAGTGATTGGTTCATGAGGATGATAATAATGATGATCGCTGCGATGATAATATGACAGAAGCCACAATATATAAATGAATATAAATGTAAATTTTCACCTGTGTACTTTGGAAAGGACCTATAGTCGTTTAAGCCACCGATCTTGGTTCCAATTCTTTTCGTATGTTCAAACCAAATCTGTTTTTTACTTTGCTTACCTTGAAGGTACTTCCGAGGAAGATTGAGACAATATAATAAGTTGAAATTTTGAACAAAGGAGGTCATTTGGTTTTGAAAGTCATGATCGCTGCCAATAATTGTTTAAGCTCAAAATGCTCAAAAAGTCCATTTCAAAAAATGTCTCACTATTTAAATAAACAAATCAAAACATCGAAAAGTGCAGCAGTGTAAATCGGGCTAAAAAATTGCTCTGATACTGGTGAAAAAAAAGTTTTGTTTTGTTTCAAATGTCAAAAAAAAATTGAGGTGTCAAAAGATTCGGTTCCTCACGAATGTTGACCTTCAATAAGTAAAAGAAAAGATCGAACCAATACAAACTGTTGATGGTCGATTAGCAGAATCGGCTTATTATTCGAACAAACCATTTATTACTAGGATGAAAGTTCTTATTATAAAGGAATTAAGCTCGTTCCAATTGGCCTTTCCCGTCAAAAATTGTACCTCGTGTGATTGTCTCAGTCGATTCTCTAAAACAGCGGTTCTCAACTTTTTTGTTGAATGGTACCCCTCCAGACCTTCTCACAGCTTGAGGTACCCCCTAGTTTTTTTATTTAACATTAAGCTCAAATGCCAAAGTGGGTAATCGATTTTCACTTGGTAGTACTTGGTGGAACAATGGTAGTGAGAGAAACACAAGGAAGTTCTTATTACTGAACAACTACTCTTGCTTGAAATGGTCTTGTAGACAGAGCTAAATCCCGGGTTTTCATTGTTTTACTGGTGATATTCTAGAAGCAAGACAAGGATGTGGCTAGGGTTCCGATGCATGGCCAAAAACAGTATCACTGTTCTGTTTTCTCAAGAAAGGATTGATTTCCTATTGCTAAGGGGCGCACCTTCAATGGGATTGCTCTCTGTGAAGGGTCTAAATAGCGGGACCTTGTCATGGTGCTCTTGAGAAAACAAAACAACAACTGTATCGAAACCTGCATATAAGCAACTGCATTGCTTATCAATAGTAATTAAGTAATTCGACATGCACTTAAACACTAAGGATACGGGTAACGCTACAATAGATCTAATAACAGGTCGCAGTGGCACACCCGAACAGGAAAAAAAACCTCAACTTGTTTCGATTTAATTATAACACAAATGCGCTACGAAAACAAAGTGATATTTAGGATACTTCCACAAAAAGGGTAAAAAAAGATGTTGGGTTGGGTGTTTTCGAAAAATAAAACAGTTCCTGAAACTTTTAGTCTTCTGATGCAGGACCATGATGAAGGAGGCTGGGCTCGACTCCCGATTAGATTCAGAAAGTTTTCTCTACTGGGTAGTTTCATCGTCCCAGCAATGCAAAAATACCAACAAAGCTCCGAATTATCGCAGTTAATAATATAATGTCAAGGAAAACTTGACAGAGCTTTGAAAACTCTACGAGGATTTTGAACTTTTTACTATATTAAGAAAATATCTTTAAAATATGGAAGCCTGAGTAAAATATTAAAATTGAATTCTTATCAAAATTCTAGAAATGAAATACTTACTGCTTAGAAAGAAAACGAAATAAAACAAAAAATATTAGTTGTGTACGCCTAAAAATTAGGGGAACGGTTCGGCACTTCATCCCATAGCTCCTATTTCCATCCCATTAAAAACAAAGCAATGAAATTTGGTTTGTTTCTTATTTTTGTGATTTTTTTCACCAGTTTTCAGTGAGATGGAAAGCGGGACAATTCCCCTATATTAGTTTTTTTGTCTGAAGAATTTTTAGCCATTCTGGAGAAATGAGGAAAATAAAACATCAGTTATTTTGAAAATATTTTTAAAAAATGTACCAAATATTTCCTGGCACGCCAGTAAGTAATAATTCAGGCAAGCCAGCAAATGTGCTCAGCAGGAAAAAAATCTTTTTCCAAAAAAATCTGTTCTCTCTGGTAGCAACGTCATACTAGCGAGAAAAAAAAACTAAATTAAAAGATTAAAAATCGTTAAAATTTTCAATCCCAAAGTTAGTATTTTTATGCAAATATATAATACAACATTCGCCATTATGCATTTTTGTTCCAGGTACCCCCAGAGACCAGCAAAGGTACCCCCAGGGGTACATGTACCCCAGGTTGAGAACCGCTGCTCTAAAATAATTGAGGTCATCTTTCACGAAGAACATATATTTTTTGAAGCCTCTAACTATTTTAAAATTTGAAAACAAAACGCAAAAGTGCTACTCGTGTGAACCGGCCTGTAAAATTTAACCAATGTTCGTTCAATGAGGGACAAATGTTAGGCCAATCTTGAAAAACAGCACTTTTTCAATTTTTTGTTAAAATTTTTAAAAATACTTAGAGGCGTCGACAAATATGGATTCTTTGAAAATGTTGACCTTAAATAAAATATAGAATCGATTGTTAAAATGTTTGACGGGAAAGGCCAATTCATTTCGCTTGTAATCAAATCTGTTCTTTATTCACTTACTTACTTTCGGAAGATTAACTCATTTTAATTAGGGACAAACACTTTGGAATCCTAAAATTGTCACCGACAGTTGTCAGTTGTATCTTTGTTTAGGCTTGGTAGCGGGTCTCTTTTTAGTGACTTGGTCACTTTTTTCGGCCTAGTCACTAAAAAGTCTCTTTTTTCGACTTCAAGTCACTAAAGTCACTTTCTCTCGCAAAAAGTCAAAAAGATTTATTTTTATAAAGCTTTATGTATCCATCGGATGATGCTTTGTTCATGGCAGAAATGATATAACGGATCTTGGAAAAATGATCGTTCTGAAACTTTGCCAGCCATTTAACTCGCTGCTCTTATTAGCATTTGACCAGTAGCTAATTGAAGGTGTTTTACGTCACAGTTTGTAAATTGGCATACAGTCATGCAAGCAGGTTTTCAACTCAAATTTCAATCTTTATACAGTAGGAGAAGGTGGGGAGACTTGACCCCTTGGGATACATGTTTTGAGTTGTTGCCTCAATTTGAGGAGACTTGATCCCTCATTAGTCATCTATATAAAAAATTGTCTAAAAAATTCAAGAAAATATATTTTTTTCTCATTTTTTTGTAATTGGAAATATGTAATGAAGGGTTTTGCTTTAAAAAAATATTTTTTGAGTAGATATCATAGAACGGAGATCAAGTCTCCCCAATTTTGAAGATTGCGTGCGCTGTTTAATTCCATAGCAAAAATCGTTCATGAATACGCAGCAAGTCGGAAAATCTGCGTAGTTTGTAGGAATAATATTTAAAAATTCAGAGAGCATGGTCGTCATTACAAGCAGGAGGTCGAGCGTTCAATCCCAGGCTCGTTGTACATGAATCTTCATAATTTTTGTTTCGTTTTCTACCAAAACGATCCGTACTGTTGTTCCTGTCGCACTAAAAATTACAAAAACTTCCGTGGCACCAGTGACAAATCGTAGAATTCTCTGCATTTTTCTAAAGTAGGTGTTCAGCCAATCCAATTATTTCGCCGAGAAATCATTTTCGGGAAAGAAAAACAGGTGTTATGAGTGATGACCATATTTCGCTCACTTCTAGCGGCGTAAAAATTTGATTTGCTTGCAAAACTGCTCATAGTTTTGAGTAGTCCTGCTTTTGACTGATATTGAGTAAAATTTCCGTGGGGTTAAAAGAAAGATCCTTACAATTTTACTTAGTCTCTGAGTAGACAAAAGTTAGCGTGTACGATTTTCGTTTCTCTTCTGAGTTTGTTTTAAGAGATAAGAGTGGTGAGTGAAAGATGTTTTCCTCCACAAATTACGGAAAAATTATTCTCATTCGACCCAAAAACGCTTGATTTCGTCTCACCGAACTTGCAACTGAAATTGGAAGTCACTATTTGGTCACTTTTTCTAAAACTGAATGTCACTATTTGGTCCCTTTTTTCGTCAGCTTTGGTCACTAAAGCCACTATTTTTAGTGGCTTCGGTCACTACCAGCCCTGTTGTTTAGATTAGTGGCTCTGGAAATTCATGATGCATTAAATTAATAAGTTTGGATTGTGGACATTGAAGCAGAATTCATGGTTTCAGTTTTTGGGGCAGTAACACTTTTACGAATCAGCATCCCGTTGGTTTAATTCAACACTTGGGAACATTGAAAAATCAAAGCTATTTTTGTAGCAAAGCTATGTTTAAAACAATATTTTTATCATTTAATAATATCAAAGGAATATGAATCACAAAATGGTACACCTACAACTGGGAGTTAACTGCCTGTAATCGCATATTTGTCCCATCTTTAGTGGGTTTTCTATTCTTATGGGACAAATATGGTATTACAGGCAGTAAAGTTCTTCCTAGTACCATTATTTCATCATCAGTTTGATTATTGTCAGTCAAATTGCTCTTGTCTGATTTTGGGCGTAGCAATATTGGATCCGTCTGATATACAGTTCACGATTTTTGACGGATCAGTCATAGTTCGTGCTCAAGCTCTCATCGTTAGGATAAGATGCAACATTTGTTTCGATTATTTCCAAAAGTTGGTGAAGATGACATTCTTGGGTTTGCGCTTTTTTCTTCAACAACAGCCCTCTGCGATATGCTAATTTGTCTTATCAACTACGCATTTTCTCGATTTCATCTATCTAAAATGTTTTCAAAATAGTTTCTTCGATTGCACCAAATGTTAACTGTTATCAGAAATACTTTGAAAAGCTAAAAAAAATAAAGGTAAAAAATAGGCTAGTTTTCTGATTTATTTGAATTTACTTTGTGTGCATAACTACTGTGGGATCCCTTGCTTGTCCTTGTAGAACACTTTTCAGAAGCTTCAAAAATGTGGGATTTCAACCTTTTGGAAATTAAGAATTACTGCCAGAGTACCCCAAAGTCCTCAAATTTCTTTCCTTGCCTACTTATTATTGTATTTCTCTAAGCTCGACCAAACCAAACATTAAGTATTAGAATCAAGAGTTGTTTTATTAAATTTTATTTCGTCTGCGCAAAGCGTCTCAGCAAATGAGACTTCCAAAAAAAATGAAAGATAGAAAAAGTGCCCCAAAGTCTCCTAAAAAATTTCTGTGGTCTTACAAAACTTGAGGTACTGTCCCATTGCTATCAAAAAGAAATCCACATCAGTAGAATTATTTATCTGAAAGTTTTCGGAAGCTTTCTGCTTGCTGGAGCTTTTGGCGCAAAATCGACGTCATTCCATCTACCCTTCGTGTAATGGCATGATATCAAATCCCGCCAGAAGATCGTCTGACCGTCGTGAGCCTTCCGAAGACGGAGAAGCTGCTTTTGGAGATACTGTTCCAAATACGCACCTGACCATTTATGGTGCTTGTTTTCACGTAATGAAGGAGTATTTCAAACAGTGCTGTTATGGTAATCTAAGAGCTGGATACTGAAAAGTTTGAATCCTTCTTGGTGCACCTTGTAAATATTGGCCTTCGTAAGTAATTACTTGGGCCCTCCTTAGCCGCGCGGTAAGACGCGCGGCTAGAAAGCAAGGCCATGAGGGTGGCTGGGTTCGATTCCCGGTACCGGTCTAGACAATTTTCGGATTGGAAATTGTCTCGACTTCCCTGGGCATAAAAGTATCATCGTGTTAGACTCATGATATACGAATGCAAAAAATGGTAACTGTGGAAGTGCTTAATGAACATCAAGCTGCGAGGCGGCTCTGTCACAGTGTGGGGATGTAATGCCAATAAGAAGAAGAAGTGATTACTTTATTATGATTAAGTGAAAACATTTCCCAATCACACATAGTGCTGTCCGAGCAACTCAAAACGGCAATTACTTAACGCTCATATTAAACAAAATTTAAAAGCATTGAAGCCGATTCTTAGAGATATTTCCACTCTATAGATTTGTCATCATTTACAAGATATTCAAAAATCATGTATTTTTTCGTGTGGTTAGAATTTTGCCATTTATATAAATCCCTAACCAGTAGCAATCATTTTAAGGGGATTCCCGCCCACTTTTGATGTTTTTAGAGATGTTACCATCTTGCAGATTTGCCATAAATCAAAAGACATTTAAAATATATTCCTGGGCTCGTTTCCTTTCTATGTAATTTTTGAACTATTATCCTCCCATAGAGTCAGTGCTATTTGTAGTTGAACCGAACTTTCAAGGAGTTTCACTTCTTACTTTTTGGATTTGCATACAGAAGCTTTTCTTTATTATTCTCTTCTCACAAACAATGAATATTATCGCCCTCCTGGCATGATTTTTTGACAGATGTCCGCCCATTCAATCAGTGCCATTTGCAGGAGCTACATACCAGCAATAAAAGATCTGAAGGAGTTTCCACCCACTTAGGATCCTTTTAAGGAAGTATTCTTCCTGCAGATTTAACAAATTATTTCCACTTTTTCCCTTTTTGGATGCATATCTTGGTAGTTTTTCGTCCATATATCCAGTGCCATTTTTACGAACACCAAATTATTAACAGAACTCCCGAATGGTTTTCTTTCCACTAAGATTGCTTCTCACAGATATCACATCCCGCAGATTTTCCAACATTCAATAGACATTTCGCAAATTTCTTCTGCTGGGATAATTTCCACAAGCAATATTATGCCCATAGATTCAGTACCAATTGTTGAAATTCAAAACCAGCAACAAAACATTTCAAGGAATCATTTCTCCGCTGGTTGGAGAAATTTCTGTCCGATAATTCTTCCAGAAATATGTTCTTCCCGACCATATGTTCTTTATAAATGGGGCGCAAAAATATTGAAACTCTAGACCCTCAGGAGGAAAATTTGAGAGTGATTCGGTAACGTTGAGTATTAGAATTTTTACAACTAAATAGTATTCAATTTGTGTCGGTTTTAAATTCAAATGATCCAGTTGTATAGGGCGTAAAACCACACAAACAACGCAACGTAGAAGGGCACGCGGTGTTGTCTATTAGGGACGCAAACTCTTCGCATAGGCACTCCCATTGGACGGAAATTCTTCCAAAAAAAACATTTTCTGACTGAGGAGCCTTAGAAATTGAATGCTTCGTTATGTTTGATTTGTAACGCCTTAAAATTCGATTTTCTATCTATGGGGCGCAAACAGAAAAAAAATCTTAGACGAGAAATTGGGAAAAAGGGGCGTTTTTCTAATGTTATTGGTACTTCGGGAGGTATGCGTAAATACTTCCCGGAATAAATTGTATATGATTCGTGATGACTGTGAATACGAATATTTTAGGAATAAAAAATCTTCCAGATGTAAATTTTATAGCATTGACGGCAAACAGTTACTGGAAAAACGCTCTTGGTGGGCGGATTTTGTCACCGAAGAAAATTATTTTCTCCAAATGGACCTAAACATCCACAGGAAGATTTTTTTTCTGGTTTGTAGGAATTACATATTTAAATGGTTGACGTTTTCCCGCAAGTATATCATTGAAGGGCGAAAGTCTTGAAGTTGAGATGTTAACCTTTTTGCATGATGAGAAAAATCTTTCGAAAATGTTTTTTTTTTCAAAGCGTTTTTTCAGTGGGAAATATATTTGATTTGGAGCACTAAATTAGTTGAATCTTTTGAATTGAAAATTGATCTTAAGAAGCACTGCAAAAAGAAGAATTAACAAAGTGTTTAAAAAATGAGTTTTGAAGAATTGGCCAGGCCTTGACAAATCAATCCAGCTTAAGAGAAACTCAGAATTTCTAAAAAAAAATAATGCACTTATCATTTTGTTAAAAATATCTTTGAACTCTTGTAAAGTCCTTTGTGCATGGTTCGGAGGAAGTCCACATTTACAAATTTGCCTAGAAATCCAAAAATTATATTTGAAGGATTTCTTTAGGATTAGCTTTAGAAGGTTTTCCTTCAAAAAAATAAGATAAATTAGACCAATGTTTGAAACTATTCCTGAATTGAGTGGAATTGAAAAAAATGTCGTTTGATCGAAGGCCCACAAATAATTAGAACGGAAGTTGTTGGATCAAAATGGTCATACGGCCGAAAACGTTGTTTGGTCATTTTGCTAAAAATCGCCATCTCATTTCTCACATATTGTTTCCCACATTCCAGCTCTCACTTCTCACATCTAAATGATCATTATTCACTTCATACTTTTCACATTCACCCATTGCTTGGCCAAATGACACTTCAGCACTTGACTTCAGCAAACAACATTTTTTGTCGTAAGATCTTTACGACCAAATAAAATTTTCGACCAAACGACATTTTCGGCCGTATGACCTGTTCAGGCAAATGACATTTTCGGCCCAGTGACACTTTCAACCCAAAGACTATTTCGGCGAAAGGGTACTTTCGGCTGAATGAACTATTCGACCAAGCGACTTTGTGCAACGATGTGCAAACGAACAAACAAGGTTTTCAGCCAAATGGCATTTTCGGCCAAACGACTTTTTTGGCCAAATGAGTTGTTAGCCTCGACGACTTTTGTTTGGCCAACTGACCTTTCGACCGTATATCGCTTTCGGCCAAACTGTTTTCGTCCTAATGGGATTCGGCAAGGTAACTGTCGCCCTAACGTGTTATTAAGTCAAAAGAAAAGTCATTCGAGTCAATTGAAAAGTCATTCGACCAAATGTTAACCAGACGATACTTTCCCCATGAATTTCGAAAAAGAAATATCACTCTGGGTAACGTTTCGAACACATTTAAGAAATCTTATGAGAAGAATCTAAGTCTCTGAATGATCGTAGCAATTTCTGCAACACAACTTCAGTAATAAAGAACTTTGATTCGGCTTCGCATGTTGTAACGTGTTTAACCGTATTTTAGACGGCAATTTGGTCTGTTTCAACGCAAGTTTCGACTACCTTTTTCCAAAGCTTTAAACATAAAGCCAACATATGTAGAGTTCGGGTGGTTGCTTGAAGTTTTATAACAATCAGTCAATCAGTGATTGCTGGTTGGGACGTGTTTAGTTATGTACGGCAATTCTTTGGAAGTGTTGTTAGGTCCTTTTTCTGCCTGTCAAGAGTAGAAATTAGAATCAAATAGCAGCTGCGTCAATTTATTTTGATGCAACGCGAATGGGAAGTATATGTTCTGCTGTTTACAGCTAAATTTAAAATCAATAAGCCGCGTTTGGCTGTTTGTTTTTATTATTTTCTAAATCTAAATATTCTGTGATTCAGCCACTGTACACAAAACTTAGATATACAAAGAATTATAGCCCCAAATTCGAGCGAAAAAGACCTAAAATTCTTTGAAACTGTCTGTGTTTTATGTATAGATATTCAAAACCAGCTCGAGAAAGCTATCACAAAGATTTGGTATAGGCCCGCGTCTTCTATGGAAAGAAACTATTGTCAGAATCATCTGAAGTAAAGCATTGTTTACTAAATCAGCAATGTCTACTGAACATAACATGCGACATTCAACAAGAATCGCTTATTTTGAAGAATGTCACTCTACTCTGAATCATAATTCTCAGCTCGGTGGGAAAATTATTGCCTATCAAAAACAGTACCCACAAAAAAAAATAACCCATCATGTGACAAGCTTCAACGTTCGCATGATCAGACAAATACTCGGAACACAAACGATTCCAATTTCAGCCATCTGCAACATATCCGCCAATACCCGGCAGCTCTCAAGCAGCTTCTTCCAAGACATTTCTACTTGGCGCAGTCATCATGGTTTCGAAACCCACTGAATAAATATGAGGCGAGCAGCAGCAGATGCACAACCCGCGCGCGAACGATGTATCGCATTCGTGAAGGCCATTTTCTTTCCACTTGTCACCGCGTCGCGTCGCGTCGTGGGTTAACCCCGTGCGTCGATAAAGGCCGGCCGGCCCACCAGTCAGCCGAAGGAGGGTGGTCGATATGTGCAATAACTGACCATTCCTGTCGTAAATTACCATCTCTCACGGTCATCCCCGGGCAGTTCGGATCGCCGACATGTCTCTGACCATCAGACGCTGTTGCTATCATAACAGCGCATTAGAGAGGCGCGGTTCAAATTTCGCGTCACCATCAGTCGACATTTGATCGGTGGCAACCATTTGTCACTACTTTCGTTCGGGTCGGATTCGATGATGGAATGTTGTGCTCAATCAATCCGCGAGCAGCAATGGCAAATCAGCTGTTTTTTTGTGTGTGTGCTCACTTCTCGTCACACGGTTCTGCTGCGCTGGAAACACTTTCGGTCTCGTTCTTTTCCCGAAACCGGAGTGCCCATTCATTGTCCGCCTCGTGTGTCGCAAGTCACATTACACAGAACCGTTCGTTCGTTCCCGAAACGTGGGGAGTTGGGGACACGTTTGGCTCAGTTCAGGGTCTCCGATTTCCTCCGAGCTCAGTGTGAAGCTCAATTTCTCACTGGATCATGAACAAACCACGAGGGTTGGTTTCCAGAAGCAATTATATTAGACGACCAGCTACAGCGCTTTCCTGTAGCTGAGAACAAAATTTTGAAATCAATCTCAAACTTCGGCTTCGTTCTGAGTCGAGACCACACTGTAGCTGCACTTTCATCTGAGTGATTGATCCACCCCACGCGTGTAGCAGCCTCAGCGGACGGTCGGTGTTGCGGCGGCTTGTCTCAAGTGCGGCAAAGCACAGTTCAATTTCACAGAAGCCACGCGCAATTTGTACTTATAGTCGTCGGTCCTCCGTGGTTTGTCTCCAGTTGTGTAAAGGCGTAGGCCGCCGCCGCAGAGATGATGCCTAATGATGATCAAACGACCACGGCGACGGTTCCGGGGGTCCGCCAGGAAATGGCCAACAGCGGGGAGCTACGCGCAATTCGAGATCGTCTAAGAATAGAATGAGAAATTTCGATTCAATAAGGCCTTTGCCGCTTGCAGTGGGGAGCACGGTTGGTTGCCGTCTGGTTGACTCTGATCAAGGAAGTACATACGTGCTTCTGCTGGACGTGATTAAATTGTATGTGCTTAGTATTCAGGGGAAAAGTTTGGGGTGATAGGAAAAACAGTTTTTTCGCACTTAACAAAGTTTGAAAGTATGATTATGTCATGCCATAAAATAGAAATTTATAACTCAAAAAACTTTCTTCTACGCCATGCAGAAAAAAAAAATTGCAAAAAATTCTAATCTCTACTACAGTTCATGTTGACCCAACCTGTACACCTGCGACCAGTAGTCGTCTTCGATGGCAGCTCGTGTGAAGGCGAAAGACATGGAACTTCGTCTATCGCCACCGTGCCGCCACCGCCGGTTGCAAGGCCCGGTGCAAATCGTCTGCCCGATGCGATACGATGTGCACATTCAGATTAATCCAAAACGTGAAATATGACTTCCCCTTCTGCTGTGCCCGAGTTCTGGGAAGTGCACCAGCGCAGCAGTATGGCGGCGGCCGGTGCGCGTCAGTAGCAGAGCGTAGCGGAAATAGAAGTACGTGTTGCATGTGCAGTTGCACTTTAGGTACCTTCGTACGCTCTCAGTATGACGCACCTCGCCCGCTGAAGTTCCATCTTGGCCGATCATTTGCATGCATTCAACAACATTGTGCAGATGCAACAGCAGTCTGCAGTGGGGCGCACGTTTTTGGCTTGCGGGGAGGTGAGTTTTCTTACGCGACACGCGCGGGAAAATGGTCTGCTGCTGACGTTATTCGGTATTGCTTGATACACCGACACTGACGGGGCCCCGCAACAGTGATGGCGATGATTACGACCCACTTGGGTGATTTGCGAGCTGCGAGAAATGGGCACCGGCTCGTGCGATGTGCTCTCAAGTGATTTTCCGAGTCGTACAGCAACGGCAGTAGTTTGGGAAGTGGCAAATCGGATTCTAATTTAGATTAATTTGAATCAGACTGAACAAAAAATCGCGGCAGCTCTTCGAGCTGGAAGTATGTACTTGAGAAGGAAAAAGGGATGATATTTACCATCCATCTGGGATTGTCAATCAGAATTAAAAAGAGTTCGTAATCGATATGTACGATACAAATCTGCCTCCTCATTTTAATGAAATTTATTCCAACACCAATGAATTACTTCATTTTAAAAAGGAACTGATTTTATCATGATAATATCAAAATTTAATTTAGGTTTTTTGGCTCCAATGAAGGGCAGCTGTTGAGCATGTGTTATTTCCTGTGACATCTGGCTCACCAATTTTCCGAAAGCTCCTACCTAGCATTTTGTAATGAAGGACATTCGTTATAAAGATAAAATCCTCTTTATTCCAGACCAGCAAGCCTTCCCGTGTTTGAGTAATCGGTCTAATTTTCCTAAGCGACAAATATTTCTCTTCATGTGTCAGAAGTAAGCCAATGCTTACCCGATGATGCGCTTTGTTCGCAATTTAAACCCTAATGTTCAATCCGTTCGCTGTCCAGAATTTTATTGTACAGCTTGAATGAATTGATGTTTGGCAAGACGCTGAAGCACTGGTAGACTTCTCGGCGACAACGATTGAGTCGTTACTAGTTTCCTAATATGTAGCTAGAATTGCCGCAATTTCTGTCAAGAATACGGATCATTGGCCAAGTTGATCCTAAAAAATAGGCCGAATAAGTCCTTAATCAGCTTTAAATTATAGTGCGAAGGGTTGAGTTGTTTCGTAATCGTCTTACGAACCAAACCAGCGGGTTTTAGATTTTCTTACAATTATTTTTGAGAACTTGCCGAAATCTGTATAAAAACTGAGCATCAAAAAAATTGCTAGATTCTTAAATGGATAGATTTGCATACAAAATTGTTAGAAAATCTGACAAACGCTGGCTCAGTGCAACTTGTAAGTGTTACTCGGTGGACTCCGATCAACTGGGGAACCGTGGATATGGTCAAGTTGTTAATGAAATTAGCGAGGACGCGAGGCTGCTTATCCCCTTTAGTATTAGATCGCTCTGCAGCACTTCACAATTGTAGAGGAGATTCACCAACTTGCCAACAGACGGCATTTGCCAGGGTAGAATGTAGATTGGTTGATAATATCCACACGGTGGTGATGTAAGTTGGTGGAATCTATGAGTTTTCGGGTTGAGAATTTTCTCGACTTTAATAAGAAGCTCCCGACTCAGCGACACCCTCAAAAGTACCACGAATTTCGATATTGGGAAAGGTATTAGTTGGGTCAGGATTGGCCTGTAGTTGACAATGTGACCATGGTAGATCTTACACCGTAGTACACCACGCAAAGGTGTCTACCCAGCGTTACAGGTTAGATGCGCGACTTCAAAGCAAGACCATGCTAAAGATGGCTGGGTTTGATTTCCGGTCCGGTCTAGGAAGCTTTTGGGTTGACAATTTTCTTAACTTTCCTGGGCATAAATGTATCATCGTGTTAGCCTCATGATATACAAATGCAAAAATTATAAATTGGCTTAGAAACCTTGCAGCTAATAACTGTGGACGTGCTCAATGGACACTTAGCAATGTCCTAATGGGGTATGTTATGCCAATAAGGTTTGCACGCTCATTTCGGATATGTTCTGTAGACGTTGGCAGGATTTTATTTATCCTATTTTTACAAGCTTTACAGACGTTGATATAGCTGAGGAAATTCAGGTAGCGGTCGATAGTTACGTGTAAGATTCTCAAACGTCTTCCAGTGGGAATACCGAAGTTGCAAAGTATAGAATCAATTTTGTAAAAATTTCTTTTCCTTGCTTTTCATGTGATTATGTCAAAAGGGAGGTCCAGGACTAGAGGTGTGCGCCGGTCCAAAAATCGTCGGCGGCGGCGTTTGTCATAATTTTGGTTGGCGGTGGCGGCGTTTTCGGCGTCACGCCGACAGCCATTTTAGCCGGCGGCGGCGGCGGCGTGGTTCGGCGTGGCGTTTTTTTTATTGCACTCGATTTTTTATTTAATTTTTCCGAGACATTTTCAAGATATCTACGGGAGAATCTTTTCAATGTCGTCGTAACATTCTAAGGGGCTGTTCACAAATTACGTAACGCTATAGGAGAAGGGTGGAGGTCTATACAAAAAAATAAAACTTCCATACAAAAGTTGTTACGAGCGGATCGTGGGGGTTCAAAACCGGCAAAATTAGCATTACATAATTTGTGAACGAACCCTAATGTACGTCCCCACATAACGTTTTTTCCGAAATATTCAAATGGAATTTATTTACTAATTTCCACGGGAACTAGTTTAAAGTTTCCACAAGAAAATTTTGTAGAATTTTCAAGGGAGGGTCTTCGGAATTCCCAAAAAAAATAGCAGTAAATTGTACGGAATGATCATGAAAAATTATTCAGAACTAGTCGACCCGGCAGACGTTGTCCTGCATAGTAGGCGAAAATGCGCGTTCAGAACTGCCCATGCGAAGTTTTCATACGATTCTTAATTTTAGTTTTTCTCGATTTATTGAACTTTACTCGTAATTTTTACATTAGGAAATATTATATAAACCCGTCGGAAACTATAACGAATGATTCTGCTGAAGAAATGAAAAAAATCCATCCAGCCGTTTTCGAGTTATGCGGATACGAACACAGACCATTTCATTTTTATATATAAGATATTGTTGTTCGGGAAATTCCAAATTTCTACAGAAAATTGTTCAAAATATCCTGGTAAAGCTCTTCGGAAGTCCTGTTGAATATTTTCACAGAAAATTCTTCGAAATCCGCGAGAAACTCTTAGGACTTTTCATGAGAAATTCCCTGAAATTTTTACGGGACATGTTCCGGAATTTCCACGGAAAACTGTTTAAAAAGTAGATTTAGCAAATTCTTTGGATTTGAAAGGAAAATTGTTTAGAATTTCCATGAGAAATTCTTTGGAAGTCCCACGGGATTCTTTTATATTTTTTTTTGGAAAATTAAGGGAGTTTCTTAAGATTTCTTCGGTAATACTTTTGTATTGTCCATAAGAATTTCACGGGAAATAATGCAAAAAGAGGAAGGGTCGTTTGACCGAGAGTCATTCGACGGAAAGCTATTTGGCCGAAAAACATGTTACGCCATCTAGCCGAATTCCATTTGGCCGAAATTAATATTTGAGCGAAGCTGTTATTGATTCGAAAACCGTTAATTTCATTTGACCGAAAGCGAAATTTGGCAGAAAAAGCCGTTTGCCCAACATGTCTTTTCGGCGAATAGGTCATCTGGTTGAAAATGCTATTTCGCGGAAGGTCACGGTAGATCTCAGAAATTTGTTGAACTTTCACCGAAATCCACTCAGCCAATCCCTAGCAAACATTTTTTTGTGGAGATATCTGTCAAAGTTGCTGAAAATCTGCAAATAGTTTGCCGAAAGCCACTTAACAAAGGTAATTTATGCCGGGATATCTGTTTGTTTGTTGGGCACACGGCTGTGCGGATTTTCCAGAAATAAAAACTAATTGTGTATGATCAAAAATGTCGATCCGTTTGGTCAAATGACATTTTCGATCAAATGGCCTTTCTGTCAAACGACTTTTTCGACCAAAGGATCAGTTCCGCCGAACGACTTTTTGGGCCGTATGCCCAAATGAAATTTAAGGCTAACGGTGGAGGAATGAAGTCATTTCGGCAAACGGCATTTTCGGTTAAATGACCTATTGAGACAAGTTACTTTTTTGGCCATAAGATCAATTTGGCCGAATGAAATTTACGGCCGTATGTCGATTTCGTCTAAATGACATTTTCGACCAGACGAGTTTCGACCAAACTGCATATTCGGCCAAAACCGTTTCGGCCTTGTGGTCTACGGCCAAACGGATCTTCCCGTCGTTTTACCGTAAGTCATTCTGAGGAAAGTCATTTTTTTAATTCTACTTGGCCGAATTGAACGTTTGTCCGAAACGGTTGTTAGGTCGAAAATGGTTTGACCGAACATTTCATTTGGCCGGAAGCGACATACAGCCGAAAGGGACATGGAGCTGAATTGGTTATTTGGTCGAAAAAGTTATTTGCACTAATAGGTCCTTTGTCTGGGACCCTCCTTAGCCGTGCGGTAAGACGTGCGGCCACAAAGCAAGACCATTCTGAGGGTGGCTGGGTTCGATTCCCGGTGCCGGTCTAGACAATTTTCGGATTGGAAATTGTCTCGACTTCTCTGGGCATAAAAGTATCATCGTGCCTCATGATATACGAATGCAAAAATGGTAACCTGGCTTAGAAACCTCGCCAATTCGGGTAGGATTCTACTTTTCTAGTTTATAGGATTTCCTCTCCATGAATTCTTACACTTTGCACTTGACACCTCTAATGAGGTTTTGTGCAAAGGAGCATCCAAATAAAAAAATGGGCAAGGGTTTACATTATACCATCTCTTCATAAGAAATAGGTATGAAATATTCCATTTTCACCGCTAGAATAGTATACAAGTATACAAGAAAGGCAAAAAGGAGGGGCCTTTTGGACGAAATTCATTTGTTGGAACGCCATTTGGCCGAATAATACGTCAAGACTAATGTCACCAAGCCGAATTGCATTTCGCCGAAAAATAGTTTGGGCGACGTGGTTATACAACGGAAAACAACTTGGCCAAAAATTTCAACTGGCAAAACGACATATAGCCGAAAAGCTCGCTTCCCTAACAGGTCGTTTGACCAAATAGGTTATAAAGCTCAAAATGTCGTTTGGCCGAAACGGTTGTTTGACAGAAAGGGCCATTCGGCCGAAAATATAATTTGGCCAAACGGCCAAATGTTGATTACTCGACAATCAAGTCAAATATATTCACTTGGTTGGCCAAATAATATTTTCGACCAAATGGCGTTTCTGCCAAACGACTATCTCGGCCAAATAACCTTTTCGACTAAACGACCATATTATGTCCATTTCGGCTGGGTTTGGTCTAACCCAAGTAACTTTTCAAGTTTTATTCCGCTCTAGGGGTGGTTTTCAACATTAATTTATAAAATCGACCAATAAAACCCATTATTACACGACAACCTTTTGATGGTCACTAGAAGAGTAAGATATGGCCGAGTGGCCCTCCCTGGATAACCGCTTTAAACCTATTATAAGAGTATTTGCAACCTCCTTTTAAACCACCCGCAAAAAGGGAATTTGGCCGCGGCAGCTGTCAGAAATGTTGCTTTCAAAAGAGAGAAATAAAACTTTGCAGAAAAATAATAACAAAGATGATTATGAGGCTGATTACAAAATAATATTTCTACAGAATTGTTGTTCATTGTACACCCGATTCTGTTTTTACACGAATTTTTTTTACACGGCCGTGTAAAAAAAATCCTATACAAATTTTTTGCAAAGTTGCTCCATTTTGCATGATTCGTCGAGAAATCATAAAACTTTTTTTACACGGATTTTCGAATTTTGAACTGAAAACTTTTTTTACACGGAACGCATCCCCCGTGTAAAAAAAGAATCGGGTGTACTTTTGTTAAAATGAGGTGCGCGTTCGATTTTATGGTGAAAGCTAAAGAAAAACCCAGATCAATCCACCTAGCGTTGGTGGTGCCTTTCTCGCGCATTAAAAAAAATAAGAAAAACACATAAGAGAGGTCGAAATAGCACTTTAGGGGGATAGATTTTACTTTTTCCATCAATTCATATGCATTTGCGGTCATTTAAATGCATTGCTGCAATCTTTGAAAAAAAAATTTTTTTTTCGTTTTTGAAATTTTTTTTCTCAAGGGTCCCCTTGGTAGAAAAACAATGTTTTTTCAATAACTCTGGAACGCAATGACCGATCGGGCCAATTTTCAATAGGAAACAACTAGACCGCAATCCGCGCCGACACCAAATCGAATAATGTTAAGTACCAAAAGTGTGTCTTACATTTTTTTTGTACACACACACATACAGACATCATCTCAATTCGTCGAGCTGAGTCGATTGGTATATAACACTATGGGTCTCCGAGTCTTCTATCAAAAGTTCGGATTTGGAGTGATCCTATATATAACCTTTACGTATACTTTGTATGCGAGTAAGGCAAAAATAGAATGATCATCACGCGCTCTCATAACAATGTAGTTTTGGGCAATAAATTTGAAATACTTAATACAGCAATATCGTAAATCTTCACCGATTTATTGATTTTCTACCACAATTTGTTTGTAATGCAATTCAGAAAAATGTTGATCTTATTAAACACCGCTTTAAACACCTTTTTGCATTGCAAATATTCTTATTAGGGTTATTCATTTGACCACATTACGATAAAAAATTATGGTTTTATTCGAGCTTTGAAAATAGGATTTATTACGCTTTTCATCACAACCGTAGAGTTGGTTATAAGGTCAATAGGCGTTTGGCGTTTGAAGCCTTTTCAGCATATTTATGAGAGGTTTATTGATAGCAATTTTTGTTTATTCCATTATTTATTTGTTAGGCACTCTGTGTTACTTAACCGCTACTGTGCCGAGATCTACTGTGGTATTCTGCTGTACAGAATCCACACATAATCTATTTTTACATTTCCATTACCATATTTTTGTCGTTGCCAGTCCATCTCATCGTTAGTCCATTGTGTCTGTTTGTCCATGTCATATATCCAATAATCGTTGCATTGTTCGGTTGCCATTTGTCCGAATACGTTGGAGAAATGCCTCCGAGAATAACAAGTTGTCAGTCGTCATCAGGCAGCCGTGACGATAAAGCGCGTCTCCCAATACGCCCCCGCATGGGCTGAGCATCCGGCGACCAACGAGGGTTTGGTGGAGGGGCTGGGAATCGAACCCATGACCATTCGCTTGTAAGGCAAACGTGTAGCCAACTACGCTACGGGACCCCCCATTATTGATAGCAATAAGAGCGACAATAAAACTGAGCAACTAGCTATGGCGATTGCCATTTTAAATCCACTATAAGAATTGAATAAATCCAAGAAGCACGGAAATTGTTACTTGGGAATTGTTTGTTCAGTCAAATGACATACACCTTTCAGCCTTGTGGCTTTCGGACAAATAGCCCTACCCGTCGTTTGGTCGAAAGTCATTCAACGAAAAGCTTTTTATTCGAATGCCACTTCGGCCGAATAACACTTTTGGTCATCTAGCCAAATTTCATTAGGCTAAATTGCACGTTTGCCAGAAATACCAAAAATGGTTTGACCGAAAATGACATTTAGCCGAAAGCGACAAACAGCCGAGAGGCACATTTGGCCTTACAGATAATTTGACCGGAAAAGGCGAGTCAAGTACGAGACACTGAAGACGACCTTACAGTTTAGGTCGAAATACGTATCTGTCAATTCCACCACTTGAATTAAATGGAATTGTATGAACTCGCTGAAAATGCCATTTGGCCGAAAAAGTCATTTGATCGAATTAGATCATTTGACCGAAAATGCCGTTTGCTAGAAATGGTCGTTGGGCAGAATGAGCCATTTGGCCCGAAAATGTCCTTTCTGCAAAACGGTGTGTTTTGGCGTATTTCGGCCGAATGCCCATTACGGCCAAATGATCTTTTCTGTCATACGACCATTTCGGCCGATTAAGCTATTCGGCCAACTGGTTTTCTTCTGTCCAAAGAACTGTTCGACCAACTTTCATTTTCGGTAAAAGGACATTTAGACTTGAAGCTCGTTCATTTAGACTGAAGCCCGTTCAGCCAAATGGTTTGCTTGGTCAAGCGACATATTAGGCCAATCAACTTTCGGCCTTCCTAACAAACAATTTTAGCTATATAAGCCATTACAAAATTTGTGTGGGCATATCGGTTTATTCACCTCCAATGTTTGTTGGGTTGTGGCCTTCGGCAAAATAGAATTCTGCCAAACGACTATTCCTCGATGATAAACTCTATTTCAAATATTTTGTTTATTTCAACGGGAAATCCTTCGAAATTTACTCCAAATTTTACTTAGTTTTCACGAAAAGATTTTTGAAGTTTTACCGTGAAGTTCTAGGGATCAATCGGGAAAATCTGCGAAAATTCTATTACATCTTCAGAACTTTCACGAAAAATGGCGTGGAACATTATAGAGCACCGGCGTGACAAATTTTAAACGGCACGTCGATGTAAAAATGTCAGCGAAGACGCGTACCAAAAACTTTCGGCAGCCACACACTCCTCTATTATGTGGTAGGATATGTTGAGCAATCTAGAGCAAAAAACGAATATCTTTTTATTTCCACATCAACATGTTTTTACGAATTGGTATTTCGGGACTTTGGGAAGTGGGTTCAAGTTGAATAGGACGCAAACAAAATCTATAATGATCATATTTGAAAAGTTATTAGAAAATGACGACGTTTGGCCCATGTCGCTTGGATCGGATTAGTTAAATTTTTGGCCACTATTACATCGAAGGACTTGCAGAACCGTAATGTTTAGTACAGGAAAGAATAGAGAAGAAGTTTATCAACCAACTCACTTGATCTGATAAGGTCTACTATCGATTGCAACCATCGTTCAACTCATAGTTTCTTCAAACTCGCAAGAACACACCAGATTTGGATTTTTCTTGATCCGACTAGGTCCGATGCCGATTTCAAACATCGATCAAATTACTTCAGAACTGCATTTTTTTGACCCAACTAGGTCTCCTTGCCCCCTCGTCAAAAATTAACGATACAATCAAGCTACGTTTTTCAAACGATTCTTACCCTCTAATGATTTTTTAATTGGTTAAGTTAGAGGTTCACGTGTTCATATTATATTATATCATGAAACAAAAATGCTTTTAGAATGCTAAATCTAAAACAATCGCAAAACGATTGTTTTAGAATTTTTCGGAAAATTTCTTCTGACAATTTTTGAAAGGGTCATGATTTCATGCACGGGAACCTCGAAGAAATCCTTCAAGATTTTTACGGTGATTTGTTTAGAAATATCTTCAAAATTTTCTTTAAGAATTAAAGAATTTCTTTGTGAATTCCTTCATCAATTCCTTCAAGATTTGTTCAGGATCTTCCAAATCAGCAAGATTTTACGAACTCATTTGCTTAAGAGCTTATTCCATCTCCATTGCATTGAAATCGGTGTGGTTGAAAACTTGACGTTAATGCACCAACCCTCGAACGATTGAGCGTCCAGTAATGAACTCTATATAAATGTTTGGTAGCTGAACAAGTCGTTGGGCGTTACGGAGCCGAAATCTTATTTCCTCCATAAAAGTGTTAATCTATAATCTGTAATATTAACCTTTAATGGGCATTTGCCAGATTTCACAGAAATGGCGTGTTATCTCATTGGCTCAAACGTGTATAATGCAAGGTCAAATTATGTACTTCATTTTGAAAAGGAAATAGACATTAAGAACTTCCTCATTTTGGTCTATACGATAATTTACAAGTTGCTTTCGAAACTTTCCTTTGAAGATGTCTACCAACTATTCAAAACGGCTAAAAGTTTCCCGCAGAACAAAACCAATAACCAACTATTAACGTGTTGTACCCGGTTCCGCTTGAAGGTCCCACTCACCCACCGAAAGGGCCCTTCCCATCCCAAAGTAAGCATTAATTATATTCCAAAAGTGACACGTGGAAACCACAGTCGTCCCGAACCGGACAAACAACGAACTGCAAACGATGTGATAAGTTTGCGATGGGGAGGATTTGTCACTTTGCCGGGAAGCTCCGTTTCCATGAGGATTCCAATTCTGAGTAATGCCTCCTCCGCATTTTCGCTTCACATTTCCCATTTCGCTGTGCACAACAAAGAAGGATTAAGTTCACAAGAAATGCTCCGACCGCCCCTCCTTCCACCATCGCGAAGACACCGCATGACGTGTTCGGAAACTGTTTTCCACGGCTTCTCACCCCCGCCGTTGATCCACCCATTGCTAATGAAACGCGCTTCCGTTTACGCTTGGAAACGTTTTGCTCGAACGAATGTCATTAAAACCGAAATCCTTCTCGCACCCGACCCAGCCAGCGTGCCCCTGTTTTGTACGGTTCTCAACTACGGTTGTCATCCCCACGGTAGTGGGAGTTGGGGGCGGAAAAGCGCTGCAATTGTCGTTGTTGTTGCTGCTTCGAATCCGAACCGAAAGTGGGAGTCGTCCGCAACCAAGGGAAAAAGGGTTGGTTCTAATGAAACCCCATCAAGCCGACAGAGGATCGTTCGGGTTAGGGGTCGTGTTACTTCCTTTGTTTGGCGTTTTTGGTGCCTGTTCGGGCTGTTTATGGTAAACAAATACCAGAATGGAAGTTATGGTGGGGATTATAGTGATAACTAGTGGAATCGAATACAGCCACGTCGCCGGAACGGAAAGCTTACGAAATTGATTTTCGGTTTTGTTTCGTAGAAATGCCGAGGTGCCATCTATTTGTGAGTTTATAATTTTTGATATAGCATGCTGTAAACACGTTCCATCTTAGTTTCCTTGTTTTTTTGCATCGTACCTTTGTTTCGTTCCTTAACAATTGAATCTGGCAAGTGACCAAAGAAAAATGCAACAAAAAATCAACAGGGCGCCATCTCTCGGAGGTCACCGGCTGCAGCGTGCGGATGCCATTTATGTTACATTGGGCGCCACAATACGATCGTGATTACCACAACCAAAACAATACGAAAACCCATCAAACTCTTAGCTAAATTGTTATTAGAAATTCAAAATTAACCCCCAATTGGCAGCAAATCGTTTCAACGCAAAAAAAAGATAAAGAGAATAGATTATTTTTCGCCCCCGCGCTGTAGGTTGTGTAAGCTGAAGTTTCATTTGTTTTTAAGGTCAACTCGACAATTAAATGGATAATATATAAAACTCGCGATTAAGTTTAGTGATTAGTTGAAGGAATGAGCGATGAGGGACATAATTTTAGTATAAGAAAAGAAGAAAGCGGAGAATAACCAAAACACAAGACTGTCGTCTTTTCGTCTGTTTAGATTTTTAACCCGAATATATTGAACATACCCAAATCCTTCAACAAAGGAATATATTGTACGTGTTGACCGCCATTTAAACCGACATAAACAGAATACTCGTCTTTAAAGTTTTTTCTTATAATATTTGAACTCTTAACGATTAAGGGTAGGGGGAAGTAACGAAAATTCGTTTATCGAACTAGTTCGAGTTTAAGTTTTATTTTTGTTCAAAACTAATTAGAGTAGTCGCGGGTTTTAGCAAAATCACTCGCAAATCCGATCATATTTGTTACTTAGTTTCAGTGTAAATCGAACGGATTTAGTTGAGATTTGGATGGTGTTTGGAAATCGGAATACGTTGGAATAAAATTCAGAAGAAAATTGCGTGAGCAATTTTGAAATGATAGAAAATTGTTCGATTTACAAAGGAATTAAAATATTGTAGTTAACAATTATTTTTAGAATCAAAAACTACACTTGAAGAAAAACATACGTTCTAAATTTGAAAAGTGTACACGAAAAAAGTAATTCCATAAAAGAAGATAATTCAACACTGAACCAAAACCAGTGAAACCGAAGTCTATTTTTCTATCAACTTTATACTTCCTCGATCGAAAAGCCGTTCGTTCTAATATTGTTTCAACCAAACCACAACACAAACACATACATACACTGAACTTAGACTAAGAATGACAACTAAGGGAACTAAACCATTTTTAGCGTGTAGGGGTACTTATTGATAAGAAAATGAAAACCAAACTGGAGATCAAGCAGCTGTAAATACGTTCGAAACGTTTTCGTCTTTGCCAGTCAAAACAAGAGGGGCAGTTTTTACCGCCCAACAAGTAATAATGCTTTTTCGTTTTGTGTTGTCCAAAGGCAGTATATTTAAAACAAAATGCGTAATTTTTCCCAGCAGTATTACCAGTTGGGGCTCAGAAGGAGGGGTTGGTTATTGTTGAAACCCGTGAATGAAACAAGACAGAAAAAAAACACAATATTTTTAAACAGTCACTCATCCATGCATCCAAGATCATCATCAACTGTCATTCGTCATTCATCGCATTCATCTTGCATCACCACCATCGCGTTACGACGACGGTCAAGGTCGTTCCCACACCTCAGCGCACACACAAACACACGTTCCACGCATCACACACGCGCCAGCTCACGAGTCATTTGCCATCATCATCATCGTTGTCATCTCGGTTTCGAGCTTTTTTGTCCCTTTCTTCCGATAATTTGTCGAACGAACGACGCGGCGCGGGCGGAAAACGGTACTTTTGGACAGCCAAACAGCATCTCAAGCGCGCCCACACGCCGAGACAAAACGTGAATCCCCCGCCAACGAAAGGGAAGCTCCCCACTCAAGGCCGAGTGAGTTATGATGACGGGTGAGAACGAAAAAAAAAGCGATTTGTTTTCCGTTTTTTTCTTTGTTTTTGCATAATTCGCTGAAAGACCATCAAACCAACAGTGATGATGAACCGTTGTTCGGCCGCCGCCGAGAGTGTGGCCATTAATTAGCCCAGTGTCCTTCGGCTGGCTTTTATCAGCCGGTTTGTTTCAGTGTCGGCGATTAGGAATGGGCGCACTGCGACGACAACAACCGACACAGTGACTTTGATTTTCAAACGAAAATGACAAAGCATGGCCTCTCACTGGTGCTGTGGCAGGACAATGTGGGTTTGTTTCTTCTTCACCGGTGAGAGGATTATGAACCGAGAAAGGTTGTGGTTTTTTGATTCAAAAAGGGGTAATGGAGCAAAACGAATGCTTCTGCTCCCGGGAAGATTGGGCGCCAACAAGTTGTTTGGGAAGTTGTTTAACAACAAAAGGTGAAGAAGGAGCTGGGATTGAAAATATTCGTAGGGAAGGATCAAGCGATCGATAAAAGTTGACTTCGTTTCAGCTTTGATTGAATTAAATGAGTTTCTAAGATGTCTTTTTAATTCGGTCGGGTTGTTTTTAATTCACACGAGGATTTCTTTTGACTTCCCAAATGGATATTAGGCTGAAAACGGTTTGGCCGAAAGCGACATACGGTTGAAAGGGACATATTGCGGAAGCGGCCATTAGGCCGAAAATGCTACTTGACGAAATGGAAATTTGGCAAAAAGGGTCATTTGGTCGAAAATGACATTTGACCAACCGGTCATACGGCCGAAAATGTCGTTTGGCTGAACAGGTGTTAAGGAAGAAGTGAGAAATAAGAAATAAAGAGTGAGAAATGAGACGTGTCACTTCTCACTTCTCATTTTTCAATTCCCATTCTCGCTTCTCATTTCTCATTTCGCACTTTTCATTTTTCACTTCTCAACTCACCTCATCATTATCATTAATCACTTTTTCACATTCACTATTGTTCGGACAAACGACATTTTTGGCCACATGACCAGCAAACGACATTTACGATCGTATGTTCCGTTCGGCCAAACAACTCATTCGGCCAAATAATACTTTCTGACAAATGGCTGTTTCGGTCAAACGATCATTTCGGCCAAAGGATATTTTCTGCTATAAGACATATTCAGCCAAACTTCTTTTATTTCGGGCAAATTACACGTTCAGCCAAATAATATTTTCAATATTTTATTTTATAATATTTCTTACCCTTCCTGTCAAAAGACCATTTCGGCCAAACGGCATTTTAGGCCAAATGACATTTTCGGTAAAATAGCCCTTTCTGTCAAATGACCAATTCGACCGAATGACATTTTCTAATCTAGTCTAGTCTAGTCCGACATTTTCGGCCGTTTATCCATTTTGGCCAAATGACTCTCGGCCAGATGGATTTCGGGCAAATGGTATGTTCGGCCAAATGGCACTGTCAACCTATTGGCCTTCTGCCAAATGACTTTCGGCCGAATGAATTTCGGCTAAATGGCGCTTCTCCATTTTTGGGCCGTTTAATTATTTAAAAATCCGAAAACAAAACATGAAAAAGTGCTGCAAGTATAAACCATCCAGTAGAATTGGTCCAATATCAAATATTATAGAAAAATAGAAAAACGCTTTTTTGATTTTTCTTTTTGAATTATAAAAATATTCAGAGGCGTCAAAAATGGGTTCTTTGGAAAGTTGATTTGCTTCTTATTGCAGCAAACCTTCCCGAGATGTAATGCAAACTTACTACTTCGAGATTTTTGTAAACTGAACGTTACCCATCGGTCATTTATGCAGCTTCTCGGTAAAGTATGCGAAATGTCGCCGGTTATGAATCGGCTATTTCGAATGTCAAAAGCTTCCTTTTCGAATGTCAAAAGCTTCCTTTTCGAATGAATAGGTTTTTCCAAACGAATCTTCTTATATCACGCCCATTTTTGCTTTTACCGCGAAACACAAAACAGATCATCGATTGAACACACACAAAAAAAACTTTGAAACACATTAATTGCGCTTAAAATAATGGTTGTCAGCATCAATAATCTGTACGCTAGTGAAGGATTGTAGAAGTTTCTACCAAAATCTTTACAAAATGAAGTGTTTCAAATGATCAAATAACTGTCTGTTTGCACATGATTGTTGCTGTTACTATTCATGAAAAAGCATAATCATCATCATCATCATCAAAATGTCACCACCAATCTAACCATTATCGAACACAAACATTTCAATCATCAGTACCATAATCAACATTCGCATCGACAGAGTTACGATTCATCCCATGTTGAAAATCCAAAAAAAAAAGATATTGATCAAGTCTCGTTATTGAAATTCTTGTTATGCATTAGATCAAAAGACAAAAATGAAATTTGAAAGTATTAAAGAAACCCAACATTTAACAGAAAAAAAAACAAATAAATGGAAATCCAGGCATCTGTTGTTTTATGAACCGAAGAACAATCGATCGTGAGTGTGAAACTGTGGAGAGGGAGAGAGCGACGAACAATAGTTAGTTTTAGAGAGTAAAAGAGGGCGAGAGCAATCGGAAGTTGTTGTTGAACCATGACAAGTGGGGGTTAGTCATAATTGTTACAGTAGAAAAACAAAGCATGAAAAGCAAATCGAAGCAGTGAAGTCAATAATGTAATGAAACACAACCAATATTGAGATTAAAATAATCACATCAAAAACTTCCATCCAAACATGTGTAGAGCAGGACAGAGAGAAGGAAGATATTTTTGTTCATGTTGTTGCAGCATTCAATGATCTCACGCGAACGGGCCGCCGGAGTGTACAGACAGATACTTAAGGAAATTTTTGATAATCTGTTTGCTTACGAAGTAAATTATAGAACCTTTCCCGCAAATGGTAGGAAAAAATAGAAAACGCACTCATCAACGTATTATCCCATTGATGTTGAATCTTCCACGCCGTTCACTCTGAATAGGGAATGCATTCCTATTGCATCCATTTAGCTCTGAGTTCAGTCCTATCTCACTTTCTCTTTCGAACACATACACACATACACAAACAGCTGTGAATGATAGCGCCGATAACGTATTTAGGGAATTTAAGCCGTAGTTGAAAGCAACTTCAAATCACTAATAAGATATACTCACACGAATAAAAAAAAGCGACATGTGTATTACGCCGCATTTTTACTAAAAACAAATTTTTAACTCATATTTATACACGTACACATTTAAAAAATGGGATAGAAAAAGGAAAATGTTATGCCAAAATGAACACAACACATACCAAATCATACACCATTACTATTTATTCGTCAGTGGGAGACAGTTATACATGATTACCGCCGTGAAATTTGTATTGATTTTTTGTACAGAATCGAAATCGCAAACAATAAGCGTCACATTTTAAAAACAAACCAGTAGTAGGGGCATCATCGTCCGTCAGTGTGTAAAAATGTTTCAATTCAATGTAGTTCAAGCAATTTAGTTAAGTGAAAACAAGCTTACGCAGCAAAGTCCGCTTTTTTTCCCCAAGCAGAAACATAAGAAAATGTCGAACGGGTCGGAACCCTCGCGAAGGGCGTTCGAAACGTCGCCCGATCGTTTGTTCGTTCTCCCTTTCGTGTCTTTGTTTTTTTTGTTTAAATCTCGTGTGTGTGCCGCCGCCGCCATGTCTTTCCTCGCGCACTTGTAGTTAACGCTTTTATGGATATTCGTAATGAGCTTAAACAAATACTTTCGATGCATCACACACATACATGTAATCAATTAATATCGGAACGGAAAATGAGACCAAATTCTTTATTGAACAGAAGCCAACGTGGTGTGTTGGCTGGTGAAATCCAGCAGTGCTTTGTTTTGTAAGAAAATCCACTCTAAATAACAAAAACAAAACGAAGTCGACCTTCCAGAATGACCGAACGCCAGCAATGGAGGAAAATGTTGTTCCAAAACAGAAGCATTTCGCGATGGTCACTTAGGCATTGAATGTGAAAACCATCTGGACTGCGTCGTTTTGAGTCGGTCCGAGAAATTGGCAACAGCCCGCATTGCATTGGCCAGAGGAGAGGATAGTAAACACCCCGAATCTGTTTATCGTGCAAACATTCATCGATACACTTAAACAAACGCGCGCGCGTGTGGTGTCCCAAAGAACCGAGAAGAAAGAAAGACGCGAAGATGATTAGCCCCAAACGGCTTTCCAACCGCGAACAACGCGCATATTTGTATCACCCCTGAAAGCGCTGGAAACCAACCAACCAATAAGTAAATATTTAGAATTAGTCACATTAAGGGTTCGGGAGGAGATTTTTGAAACACCATTTCCATCACATGCGCACGCACGCACATACGCACATACACACAGACCGAAGGCGGGAGAAGCCACATTTCAAAATCTAGGAAGCGCGCGTGTATCCAGCTGAACACTTTCCGAGTTGGACATTTGCGTATCAGGTACCGCCAGGTGAGGAAGGGAGGCGGGTGGGTGGCCGAAGGAATCAATAATTTCCCACCCATCCGTCCGCGTGGTTCGCGGTTTCACGTCGAAATGCCGCTGCTGCCGAATAAATAAATATCTTTCACGCTCGCTTGAATGTGCGGCGGATCCATTATGCGTAGTGTGGACGCACTGGATCGAAGATTTGTCGGTCTGCGGAGAACGTTGAGTGTTCTTCGCGTAATGGGGTTTTGAAATCTGAATGGAAAAGTTTTCGCAATCAATTAGGTTTTTTTTTTCTCGCAATTACGAAGCAGATATGATTTTTTGTGTTTCACGAAAGCGATCAAATCATTGGAACAGATTCAACAGTTTTGTAGAACATGTGACTTAGGCATCACATCGCATCATGTTACATTGCGTGTCATTTGTGATTATTCTACGTCGTCTTGTTTGAGGTGAAGCGTTTCGAATGAAGTGAGAATTGTCGATTCTTCCCAGCATGTGAATCATACGGTCTGCCTCAAGTGATAAAAGTCAAAATCGACAAGTCGATGCAATTTTTCACAACAAATCACATCATGTAACGCATTCCATTTTATCATCATCACATATTACATAAGTTCTTCATACAATTCATATCATGGCACATGGCATTTTATTTATTTTATTTTTGGATATTTATGTCATCAAAATTGTTTTTCAACATTTTACATCACACATTATTCATCCATCACAATCGTCATCAAATAATTTTTATATCGTCGTGATAGTCGTTTTCATTTTTTTCATCACTATCATCATGATCACAATCATCAATGTCTTCATCACCCTAATTCTATGGAATATAATAGATGATATATTCTTTGGAGTATAAATATAAATATTGTTATCAAAATATCTAAATTCGTACCCAAGCAGCACAATTCAAGCAAAACTGGTTGCAGCAACTTATATCTAACTGAATTATATTTCCAAACTATATTCGTTACCGTATCAGACGACAAAACAAAACATTCAACGACATTAAATATTTGCCCTTTGATGAATGTTCAGTGACATTTTGGCACATTTAACTTTTTATCACATTATAAAACACCGTGAAGAATTGTTTTGCCGAATATGCCATCCCATTTCTCACTTCTCACTCCTCGATTTTTTCCTATCATTTCTCACTTCTCATTTCAAACTTCTCACTTTTCACAGTGAGAAGTTATAAATGCGAAGTGAGACGTGAGAAGTGAGAAGTCTCATTTCTCACTTCTCAAGTAGTTTTATTTCTCATTTCTTACTTCTCAAGTGAAAAATAAGAAACGAGCAATAAGGGGAGGGAAGCAAATAAGGAATGAGGAAATAATAAAATAAGGATATGGTAAATAATGAAAAAGGAATAAGGAGTAGGAGAGTAAGACGTCACACTTTTCACTTCCCATTTCTCACTTCTCATTTCTTACTTTTTCACTTCCTAATTAACATTCATCACATCACACTTTTCACATTCATTAATGTTCGGCCAAATGACATTCCTGGCTATATGACATTTACGATTGAATGATTGGAGGTGTGAAAAAATTCCGAAGAGCCGAGGAAATTTCGAAGAAATTTTTAAACATTTTGCTGAAGAAATTCCGTAGAATTTGCCGAGGAATGGCCATCAAAAATTTCGATGAAATTGTTTTCTTAACTTTCTATCTGTGAATTTTGAAATGACTTTGACGGGAATTGACCTTTCCCGTCAAAAATTTTTATTCGCTCAAAACCCATATTTTTTGACGCCTCTAAGTATTTTGAAAATTAAAAAAAATCCGAAAAAGTGCTGTTTTTTTACATTGGCCCGATTTTGGACGAACATCGGGTGAATTTTTCAGGCCGGTTCACACGAGCAGCACTTTTCGGTTTTTGTTTTCGATTTAAGAAATAGTTAGCGGCTTCAAAAAATATGGTTTTTTTTTGGGAAAGTGGACTTTAAATAAGCCAAAGAATCGACTGAGACAATATTGCTCTTTTCACAATTGCTTAGATTTCTGTGATAATCCTACTCATCCCGTTTTCGAACTTCGCACTGTCAAACGCTTCGGGGCGATGATGAACACAAACTATTTTTGTTGTTGACTCTCGAACTTGATTACTGCCAGATGCAAGGCTGATCAAAATTAGGTATTTCAAAAACAAATATTGTATGGGAAAATTAGATAACCTTTATGTGCAGTGACCTTGACGGACTGCGAAATCGTGTGCGAAATTCGACTGTGATAATAAATTATTCAGGGTAAGTCTAAATAGGAGTAAATGTCGCAATATAACGAGATACAATTTTTGACGGGAAAGGTCAATTGTAAAGAATTTGACGAAAAAATTCAAAAGAATTTTTTGAAGAAGTCTCGAAGAAATTTTGGAGGAAATTTTGAAAAATTTGTCACAGAAATTTCGAAGAATTTCAAATTATTGGCCTAAAATTTTTTTAAATAATTTGCCGAGGAAATTTAGAAGAATTTTCAGAGGGAGTTTCGAACAATTTCCAAGGATTTTACCAAAGAACTTCTGAAGACTTTCACGAGTAAATGGCGAAGAGTTTGACAAAGGAATTGGCTGAGAAAATCCTAAAAAATCTTGAGAAAATTCTGAAAAAAATGCCGAAGAACTTAAATTTTCCAAGTTGCCGAGGAACAAATAATTCCTTGAGAAATTATTTGTTCCTCGGCAACTTCGAAGAATTTGCAGAGGAATTTGTGAAGAATTTGCAGAAAATAATTGCGACGAATCTGCCGAGGAAATTCCGTAGAATTTCTTGAGGAAAGTATAGAAAATTTCCATAGGCAGTTGAGAAGATATTACCAAAAAAAATCGAAGATTTTGTCAAAGAAATTAAAAATAATTTGCCACAAAAAAAAGATCGATGGGAATTTGCCAAGAAAATTAGGAAAAATTTGAAAAAGGTACTTCTTTATAATTGACTTAAAAATTTATATAATTTATATTTCAGTAAATTACAAATTTTTAAATTCTAAATCTTGAGTAAATCTGGAGTTTCTCGGCCATTTAATGCAATAAAATATTGTCACGCAGCTCCACGCCGGCTAAAATGAATTCCGGCGTAAAGATGAAAACGCCACCACCGACGAGCAAAATAACGAAAAACGCTGCCGCCCACAGGGCCGGCGCATACCCCGTACGTATGATCCGTTCGGCCAAATGACATGTTTGGGCATATAAACGACCATTTCGGCCAAATGATCTATTCGGTCAATCGACTTTATCCGACCAAATGACCTGTTCGGAACAAACGGCATTTTCGGCTGTGTGACCGTTTTCCGTCAAATGTCCTTTTCGGCCAAATGGCTTTTTCTGCCAAACGACGATTTCGACCAATTGTAAGTTTCGACCGAATGGTCCTTTCTACCAAACGACCATTTTGGCCAAACAACCATTTCGGCCGAACAACTAATTCGACCAAATTACCAGTTCGCCCTTGTCCCTTTTGACCGATTCGGCCAAATGGCGCTTTCTGCCCTATAATCGTTTTGGCTAAATGTCCAGGGCCAGACGGCCAGATGGAGTTCGGCTAGATGACTTTTGGCCGAACGTGTTATTTGGCCAAGTGGTATTCGGTCAAATGACTTTCGGCTGAATGGCCCTTCCTCTCTCACAAAACACATTATTCATCTAATCTAACGCAATCATCAGTAGCATCTTTCATTTAAATATCATCACTAGAACAATTATCATACTTATCATAAACATCATCATGATCATCATTATCAGCACTACTATCATTATATTCATCATCGTTATTATATCGAATATTCATATTTTGAGAACAGCCAAATTTTAATCATTACCGTATCAGATGACGAAAATTAAGCATTCGTCGATGGTTTAAGCACATACAAACAGCCGTGATGAACTTATAACTTTATAAAAAATCACAATAATAAAGCCAAAAAAATATACAAACAGACGTAACACTGATGAAATTCCTAAACCGATCCACGTTGCTGCCACTGCCGGCTAAAATGAATTCCGGCGTGAAGCCGAAACACTGTCACCGCTGAGCAAAATCACGACAAACACCGCCGCCGATAATTTCTGGACCGGCGCACACCTCTATGCATGATCCGTTCGGCCAAGTAACATTTTTCGCCATATTACTTGTTCGGTCAAATTGCACTATCTTCCAAACGATCATTTCGGCCAATCGGCATTTTCGACAAAACGACCTGTTTGGCTAAATGACTGCTCCGGCTCTTTCGGTCAAATTGTACTTCTCGGCCAAATGACATTTTCGACCAAATGTCCCTTTCTGCCAAACGCCCATTTCGGCCAAACGGCTTATTCAACCAAATGACTAGTTCGGCCATATATCCGTTTTGATCGTTTTGTCCAAATGACGTTTTCAGCCCTAACATTTGTGGACTAATAATCAATTAGGCCAAATGTCGAATTCGGTCAAATGGAATTCGGCTAGATGGCTTTTGGCCTAACGTGTTACCTCGTCCAAATACCTTTTGTTGTTTAAATGACTGTTGGCAAACGACCCTTCAGCGCTCACAACACACATATTATTTATGTGACACAATTATCATTAGCATATTTTATTTAAATATCATTACTAGCACAATTATCATTCTTATCATTAATATCATCATAATCGTCATTATCATCACTACTATCATTGTGTTCATCATCGTTATAATACCGAATATTCATATTTTAATAACAGCGAGCTTTTTTGTTCCAATAAAATTTCCGTCCGCAAAATACAAAAAAAAACGGAAATGTAGCATTCATAGGTGATTGTCGATCACTTTTCATTGCTTTGTTTGAAAATTGAGGAAACTAAGAAGAATTTACTGAAGATGTTCTGAAGAAGTTCCGAAGAATTTCCAGAGAAAATGTCAATGATTTTTACCGAAGAATTTCTGTAGACTTTCTCGAGGAAATAATTTAACAAATTTAACGAAAATTTCGAATAATTTGCTATGAAGTTTCGAAGAATTAACCGAGGAAATTTCGAAGATTGTTTTGAGAGAATTGCAAACAAATCCCGAGGAAATTAGGATCAACTTGCCAAGGAAATTTAAAAAATAAATGGCGAGTAAATTTCGAAGAAATTTTCGAGGAAATTAAGAGAAATCTTCCGAGGAAGTTTCGATGACTTTCCCGAGGAAATGACAAAGAATTTGACAAAGAAATAATTAATAATTTGCTGAGAAAATCCTATAAAAAATCTTGAGGAAATTCCAGCTAAAACGCCGCCATTTCTGGACCGGCGCACACCTCCTCGTATGATCGTCAAATAACATTTTTGGCCATATGACTTGTTCGGCCAAATTTCACTTTCTGCCAAACGACCATTTCGGCCAATCGGCATTTTCGGCAAAACGACCTGTTTGGAAAAACGACTTTTCCGGCCGAGTGACTCGTTCAGTCAAATTGTAATTCTCGGCCAAATGTCTTTGTCTGTCAACAGACCGTTTCGCCCAAATGACATTTTCGACCAAATGGCCCTTTCTGCCAAACGCCCATTTCGGCCAAACGGCTTATTCAACCAAATGATTAGTTCAGCCATATGTCCCTTTTGCTCGTTTTGTCCAAATGACATTTTCGGCCCTACCATTTGTGGTCTAATAATCGTTTCGGTCAAATGTTCAATTCGGCCAAATGGAATTCGGCTAGATGGCTTTCGGCCTAACGTGTTATTCGGCCAAATGGCTTTCGATTGAATGACGACCGGCCAAACGACCCTTCCCCTTTTACAACACACATACATTATTTATCTAACACAATTATCATTAGCATGTTTGATAAATATCATCACTAGCACAATTATCATTCATCATCAATTATCATTCATCATCATGATCATCATTATCATCCCTACTATCATCGTGTTCATCATCGTTATAATACTGAATATTTATATTTTAATAACAGCCAGCTGTTTTGTTCCAATAAATTTTCCGTCGTTGGCAAAATACAAAAAAAAATCAAATGTCCAAAATATCATGACGAAAATGTAGCACTGATATTTTTTTTGCTCGGGCTTCCGCCATCCGTTCAGAATTCTGCCCAGCGCTGACTCCGTCGATTCGAAAACGGAAGAATTTTATTCCACATGGTGAGGCCGCGTGGCGTGGTTTGGGCGGTGCCGATGCGATGCCGGCGTTGACGATTTGCTCCGCGTTTCAGTCCAGTAGTAGTGAGTGTGCGGTTTGCGAATTGGAGTTTCTAACGTTCACGCGGACCGAAAGAAACGACGCTGGCGGCGGCGTGGAGCAGCGACATATTATTTCTACTCACGCATCAGACCGCCACTTTCGGTTGGCGCGACGACGACGAAGACGACGTTCGCTGATTCTGTGCGATGACCGCATCTTCTGCGACACGGAATCGTCGGTTTTTTTGGCGTTCTGCATTCTAATCGGGTGCGGAATGTGATTTCCGGGCTCGTTGGCTTGGTGCTTCCGACGCGTCATTTATCGTCGGTCGACGTGACATTTGGCAGTTACGAATGCTTTCCCTTTCGATGCGGGTCCAATTTTCAGTGCGGTGCGATCTTTGGCGGCGACGGCAGCTGTGGCCTCGCTCGTCTCGTCGAAACCAATCCGGGGACCGGTTTCTCCAGCGCGCATAGGACCGCATATTATCCAAGTCTCGAGACGTCATTATGTAACAATCGCACGCCGCGTCTGGTCTCGAAGTCTGGCCTGGCCGACTTCGCCGCCGAGTAAGTGTGTCACGATACCGAGTCCCTCTTTGCATTGGTCGATCGTGCAGCGCAGTTGTTCAAAGCCGTTGTTGCGGCAGCCAATGAGCCGCCTCATTCCTAGTGATATCAGCCCGCGAGAAGACTTCACTTAGGCGTCGGCAGCTCCACCGGCCCCGGTTAAGCCACATTTCTTTGACCCATTCTCCCGCGTCCTCCTTGCTACTTTCTTCGCACAAACGACAAGCGATCTGGCTCAGCAGTATGCGCCGGCTTCTTTCCAATCAAGACCTCATTTTGCGTGTCTGTTTTGACTTCTTTCTTCGCAACAACTTCGCCCCGCTTGCGTTCCCTCCCATTCACGGAGTGCATGCGATTATTACATTTCGCTTCCCATTGAGCAACGAAAGTAAAATTTCCTAACATCTTTTTATTATGCATAACACTTATGTAGTGTGGCTTTTGGAAAGGTTGTGAGTCAAGAAAAATGTGTGTTCTATTTCTCGACTACCCAATAGTTCTTTTTTTCTTAGTCTTAAGTGAGAATGTAACAAAATTAACCTAATCAATCAGTCTCACTACTAGCGAAAGGAAAAGTAAACAATCTAAGCTCTTTTTATTCTTACGTTCTTTTCAAAAATAGTGCTTGTTATGACGACACGACAAACGACGAGACACCGCGCTCCTCCTTTCTTCATGCCCAGTGTGGTGCACAATTTTCTTCTGCGCTGAGATTTTTCCTTCACGTTCGCCTTCTCTCTTTGTTCTCTGATGTTTCTTTATCAACCGGCGCGCGCAGCGTATTCGACAATGATCCTCTCAGTTTTCGCTCTCTCGCGACATGTGCGAATGCATGTCTCTCGTTTCAATTGATTGACAATTTGCAAACTTTGCGTCAATGAACATACGGCCGGGCCGCCCGCGCAGTGATGTTTTCGCATGCTGATGCAACCAATGCAATGGCGGCGCAAAAGTCCCGTTCGCTCGCGGATTTTGGTGCTCTCTCTCATCCCCCTTGTGTGAAGCTCATTTCTCACGCATCCAACATTGAACAAGGGCAGCCCTCGTAATGAAAGTCTTCTGTGACTGTGTGATCGCCGTGTCACCACCGTCGGTCGAGCTTGCCAAGACGGCGTCGGCGTAGGAGAGCAGCGCGAAAGGTGCAAATTAAGCAAAACAAGAAATTGTATAATATCCACCAAACAGCACTGACGCTCCACCAGCGCAATAAACAATCAACCAGACCGATTGGGGCGTGCGAGTGACAGAGTTCTTGCAGCTGCCGGGGCGATTTCCGCGTCAAAAGTCGCCACCACCGCCGCCGCCTCCACTGGGTTTCGCTGAAAGGCACTCCCTTTCAAGCGAGGGACTTCTGGTTTGGCTTTGTTTGTTGTCGACGGTCGCCGCCGCGTCGTCGGGTGTGTATTGCATTTTTTGTGCCCTGTTTTTGGGGGAACACAACACAAATATTGATTTCGTCAGAGGTGGTGACGCTGGCGTGCGTTTGCGCTGCGCAGTTCGGCCGGTGCAACGTGCAGCTGCAGCTGCCTGCATCGTTGTCGTTGTCGATCGCTCACCCCGCTGTAATATGTTTACATGCGCCAACTGTGGCACGTAAACTGACGAAATTGGGGCTCCAAGCTGCTGCACTGGATCGATTGTAGACAGGGCTGTAGCCGCCCTCCCAATGAAGACTAGTTTGCGCACTACCATCGACTAACTTCACCCTTGAGTCCTTACAGTATCGGTAATGCTTTTTTGTAGGTTGTCGTTTGCCGCCTTCAAGCCGTTGGCGTGCGCAATCAACAACAAGCTGACGGGCCGTTTTGTGTACGGTGACAGCCAAGCGATTGTTGTTGATCCAACGTGATCGTTGCTTAAAAAGCGAGCTTTTTGCTAGATACAAACCAAATGCCCTATTCCACGAGTACCGTTGCGAGGGGTGTTGCAGATGGCCAAGGATGATGCAACAATAACGAAGGTGATTGCAAAACCAATAAAAATGAGTCGCCTTTCCCTCAGTTGGTTGACATTAGAGACTTCATAGCGTTGAACTTGAACAACTGGACCAGATATGCAAATCCGCAGTGTTGCATCGCTTCCAAATCTCAAGTTCAGCTATTGGCCAATCGAACCGATAACCATCCGAGAACTCGCAACGATTGGGGACAGTGTCATGTGCGTGATGCTACTCTCATTTATCAAATGACATCAACCGGACCATAGTGAAGAAACCCAACGATCTTCTGGTTCCTCAAGTTCATCGAGGTTTACTGTCACGATCGCGTTAATCCTAGCCAGAGCAATAAATAAATTATCATAAATTTACCTTTTCTGAACAAGCGCGATCACACGCGCGGCTCCGTTGTCGTCGGTTCCGAGCACTCTCGATTTCGAACGAAATCTTGTCAACAATCAACAGCTGACTCCTCACCCCGCCCCGCTCCATCGTTCGTCAGTCTCGATTTTTTTAATAATCTTGTCTTCCAGCTGCGATCGGCATGTGCGAACACATTCTCACAAAGAAATATTATAATTTTCTGCGCACACGATCCGGCGTTCAGCTGCCCGGCCACAATCGAGCAACTTGATTTTCCAGTTTTGGAGGATTTTTGTTGCTTCTAAATGCGATCCCCGCTAGCTTCAAACCTCGGTTGAAGGGGCCCACACAAAAGAACCTTTCAATACCGACCACTCTGCTGGGACTTTTTAAATCGATCCCAGAAGTTTATGACCTCGGACTGGAAACTTGAATGCATTGTGCAGTGTCATCCACCAGAGTTCCTTGAAATACCTCAGATTATTGACCGCTTAGCTCACCCGCTGCTCGATCCGTGGGAATCATCGCCGCGTGTTAACGCGAGAGAAGATCCATCTCACACCGGTGACGCCCGTCGCCTTCCCGTTTTCCCCCCACCGAAAGGTGTGTTCCTGGAAGCCTTCGTTCTTGGCTTTTTAGCGTTCAGCCTCGTTTGCAAGAGGCACAGCGCTTCTGCTAAAGCCAACTGAGGTCAATGGTATTTGCACGCGCTCTCGGCAAATCCCACCAGTCCAGTAGTGTGGTTCTGATGACTGGTCACGTAGCTCCAACGAGCACGAAGAACGCCGGCACAAAGCGGAGGAAGAAGAATTGCGCATTATAGTAGCCCACAGGTACGGTGGTGGGGGCGGGGCGACCGGGACGGCAGCGGAGGCGTTCGGGCAGCGACACAAACAGAACTTGTTCAAACAAGGTCCACCACCGCGGAAGTCGCTGACCTGCATCACGTCAATGATCTCGTTCTATAACTGCTCTTCTGTGTGGCACGCAGCCCCATCGGCCGATCCGACGGAACTTGTTCTCCGTTCTCGTAATGAGTTTAGCGATGTGCGCGTCAACTCACGGTACTCAGCAAATAGCACCACCGAGAGTGGCGGAAGGGTTCGGCGGTCCTGTTGGCAACTATGCTAGAACGGGACGGCATTGCCTCGAACGTGACGGTTTCGTACATATAAATGATGTTGGTACCCTCACGTTCCGTGGGGATCGGCGTCGTGTCCAGCAAGAACGCGTGATTATCCCCTTGTAGTTGTAGGGTCTTCGGGAACGTCGCCCCTTGCGTCGGAATGGGGAATCGGAAAAAAGCAGAACCAATCGGTTCCCATCGCCCCATCCTGAATGCGCAACACTCATTGCTACGGTCGGGAAGCGACGTCGAGTAGTTGGCGCGACGCGACGCGGAGTGTTTATAAGATACGCTGTGCTTTATATGGGTAACGACTTTTCGCTTTTCTTCCTGTGCGGTGTGTGGTGTGTGTCTGCCGCCGCCGTCGCCGCCGCCAGTTCTATTCATCGGATCAGGCCGGTGGCGGCGGGTGGTAAGCGGCCAGCCGACCGCCGTGTGTTCCACACGGAACGGAATATACGGCCACGGCACAGAAGAGAGAGGAGATTCTTGCCCGAGATAGAGCATTCCCATCGGGTCGCGCGTCGCATACTCCCAGTCGCACTCCGCGTGTGTGTCATTATTGAATGCTTTCGCGAGACTATGGGCATATGGATGTGTTCGTCCGCTGCTTGTATTCTCGGGCTGTTCTGTACAGTGTAGAACGTTGGCATGTTGCGTTGTTTCTGGTTGTTTACTCTCGCGCGTGTTGTTCTCTTTCTCCGTGGTTCTCTTTTCCTCTTGCGTTTGCTGCCTAGTGCCTGCGGATAAAGCGTCGCCGTGGTTCTTTTCTGGAGTGGAAAATTATCTGCGACGATTTAGTGGGACAGCGGGTGTCGAACACTTTGATGTTGGACAAAATTCATAGTGCGCATAGTGTTCATAGTCTCGGTTCATAAAACTAATATTTTGAGAATCAATTATTTACCAATTTTCCAACCTTTTTGCTCACTGTTCCGCGGATTGGTCCCTACAAGAAACAAAACCATCACGAGATCAGAATCGCATCACGACTCTACATACTGCAAGCGAAGTAGAGGTGAACGAATTTCTGTTACCTGTGTCCTCTTCCCCAAGGTGGCTTATCTTCCTCCTTTCGACCCTTTTCACTCGGACCTGCATAGTTTAGCCGCAAGTACATCAGAACCTTCTTGTGCGTTCGGAGGGTGGTGGCGCGGTGGATGGGTCGCACTCGTTGTGCAACCCATATCTATTTTTGGCTCTCTTCCACACCAATATCCGTGGCTGGCATTCCATTCCGTCTTTATGGAGTGCAAACATACACACCGATAATGGATGATGATGAAGATGATGACCCACCGCAGCACTGAGCCCTATAAAGCACACAGACGCCGCGGCGTGGAAAGTTTTGAAATATGAACGGAAAAACTAATTTGTTCTAGATTTTCGATCTGTTTCCCCTTGGGGCGAAGCGAGCGAGGTTCCTCTCCAGCAGCAATCCATCTTCTATGGCACCTACGTGCTTGTGTGGGGGTGGCCCACGTTACCGATATTATACTCGGATGCGCCGGAATGCATTCCGTTAAAAAATTTCCGTTTAATAGCTCCCGGAGGGATGTCTTTCGGGGTCGGTTGTAGGAAAACTTTTCCCTGAAGTGCAGAAGTTTAAACTTGTGTATGTGTGGGAAAAAGGAAAATTAACGATGACGACGACAACAACGGCTGCGGACCGTGCGGCTTCAATTGAACCCATCAAGTTCGCTTGACTGTGTCTTCACACCTCCGGTTGATTGGTTTTCGTCGATTGCGATCGAACGAATTGGGTCAACACGGCCGGCCGGATGTGCGGTCACGATGGTTGCCCGTTGATGGGATTCGATGATCGAGATGTCAGCTGGTTTTCGTCGCGATAATGAGAAGGTGAGAAACGGGTTGAGAGTGTGCTGATTATTCGGAAGGGGACTTATTGTTTAAAACTTTCAGATTGATTTATGATGAAAAGCTTGTGATTTTTTTTTTTTCAAAATTTTCGCTTTTGTTCATGAGTTTGAGAGCTATAAAGGCATCAATCAGCATTCCGAAATATTTTTTTCGGTCAAAAACTACAAAATGGAAAAAGGAAATTTTGACAATCTTCAGCTAAGAATTCTGATGAAAATTTGAAATTATCGATTTAAAGCTTATAACATTTGGAAAACTTCAAACTTTGCGTAAGTCAGTGCTTGGGTTTCAGGATGTTCGAACATTTGCTTTGGAATTAGAGAAAATTTGGAAATTAGGGAATCCTCCGCGATTCATTCACACAGTTCACCTAATTATTTACTCGGTAATCCACCGGAATTCCTCCGGGATTCAGCCGGGAATCCTCCGGGATTCAGCCGGGTATCCTCCGGGATTCACCCGGGAATCCTTCGGGATTCACCCGGGAATCCTTCGGGATTCACCCGGGAATCCTTCGGGATTCACCCGGGAATCCTTCGAATCCTTCGGGATTCACCCGGGAATCCTTCGGGATTCACCCGGGAATCCTTCGGGATTCACCCGGGAATCCTTCGGGATTCACCCGGGAATCCTTCGGGATTCACCCGAGAATCCTTCGGGATTCACCCGAGAATCCTTCGGGATTCACCCGAGAATCCTTCGGGATTCACCCGAGAATCCTTCGGGATTCACCCGGGAATCCTTCGGATTTCACCCGGGAATCCTTCGGATTTCACCCGGGAATCCTTCGGAATTCACCCGGGAATCCTTCGGAATTCACCCGGGAATCCTTCGGGATTCACCCGGGAGTCCTTCGGGACTCATCCGGGAATCCTTCGGGATTCACATGGGAATCCTTCGGGATTCACCCGGAAATCCGTCGGGATTCACCATGCCAAAATTCAGATTTTGCAGGATTGCTACCAAAATTCAGATTTTGCAGGATTGCTGCCAAAATTCAGAAGAATTTGCTGCCGATATTTATCAAAAATTGCTGCCGGATTTCAGAAGCATTTGCAGCTCAAACTCAGAAGCATTTGCTGCCTGTATTCAGAAGAGCCAATGTTCAGAAGAATTTGTTGACTATGCTCAGAAAAAAATCTGCCGAACATTAGAAGAATTTGTAGCCGAATTTCAAAAGGAAGTCGAGAAAATTTCCTAGAACGTTCCGGAATCGAACCCAGCCACCCTCAGTATGGTCTAGCTTTGTAGCCGCGCATCTTACCGTGCGGCTAAGGAGGGGCCCCTTCAGAAGAATTTGCTACCGAAATTAAGAAGAATTTGCTGCCGAAGAAAAAATCGTTTCCGAAATTTAGAAGAATTTGCTGAAGATATTCAGAATTCGTCCGACAAAGAACCCCTTCGCACGCCACCGTCCACCATTAGTCATTCTTCCCGGAATCGTTGATCTTCTTTCTGTCCACCAGCACCGCACACCCAGCATCTTCATTCAAATTCCGATAAATCTTCCTCATTTTACCGGCGTCGTCTTCGTCGCCGTCGTTCTAGAACGTTTGGATGCGGCGTTCTTCGCTCAGTCAGTGCTGCAGTCAGTGGTTTGCGTTTGGGCTTATCGTCGTCGGAGGTCTCCGGAACTCCGTTTTGGGGCGTATTTGCGTTCTCGCAGCCATCCTCCATCCGAGCCGAAAATGTGTGTCAACTTGTGTCCGAGATTCTCTTTTGCGGCGGGCGGCGGTGATATGTTTCGAGAGTTTTGGGTTCATTCAGAGATTTTTTTTCTTCTCGTCTGTTTGGTTCGGATCAAGGAGGAACCTAAATAAACATGTCTTCATAAATGAGGGACGGAATTAGATGCGGTAGGTTCGAGGGCAGGTAAGGAGCGATAGATTCATGAGAGGTAGACGAAGCTTTGAATAATTTATCTCCTTCAACAAACGAACGAAAGGGTTACCGAACTATCGGAAACAAAATATTGAAGTTTGTCGTTTTCTTCCCATTCTGGGTGAGAAAGTAAGAAATCATTTCGAGAAGTAGAATCCGGCAGATAAGAAAGCGACTCAGAATTGGGTTCTATGGCGCGTAGCCATAACAATCCAATAACTGACACTTTCTCCGGCATTCGTGAAGGTACTCAACGGACAAAGACGGACGACGCGAGGTGCTTATTTTTTAGAACTGTGAAACTTTACGATCTGTCTTCGTCGTCGTCGCCGTACTCTTCGTTGCTGGGCTAAGGGCGAAGAATAATTTAATGAAATTCACCTTCTCCGCTTCGCAGTGCCGGCCGGTCGAGGTTGATGTTCGTCGTCATCGTCAAAGCCTGGAGAGGGTACATCATTCCCATCAGAACCCTCGAGTACCTTCCGAGGAGCTGGATGACGAACCCCACTCGTGTAGGTGTGCGAGCGCAGAATAGCAGAAGAATATGTCTGTCTATATGCTCGGTGCATGCATTTCAAAGTTAATTTAACTTTTTATTGCTTCGTGTTCTTTTATGGATCTTTTTTCCACGGAAAGGCACGGCAACCCGGGGCCGAGAGTGTGGTGCCGGACGCGGAGGCATTTCAGACTGATGATCAGTCATTCGGTCTTCTTCTGCTTCGCGGGTCTCGCTGTCTCCGTTTTGCCTACCTGTGGAAGTTTTTTCCTAGACCAGACCGACCGAAGCGAACGAGTTTCGAAGGTCTTGGTCTGCCGGGCGCTGTCGATGCCGGTGCGGTGGGAATCGGCAGAAGTGGAAGCCCCTTTCGTTGTAAATACAATTACACTCAGTCTGTGCTGGAAAATTCAGTGGAACATTCCACTGGAGAGGAGGTGTTATTAGTTGGGTGACTTCTTGGTACTTTGGCCCCCCTCTTGGCCCCCCTGAGGCGGTGAAGTTAGATTTCAAGGTCGCGAAGCGAGAGACGAATTGCCCACGGGATGGGTTTGTTGGACGCGTTTGTTACATGAATTTTATTGTACTTTTCGTTTTCATTTGATTTTCTACGGAATTTCATCCATCATCATGTCTCAGCAACGAAAGTTCGAATTTATCATCAGAACTCTCATATGAGTTATCCCTATTTTAAACATCCATTCTATTCATGTGAATTATCTAATATTTATCACATCATCTCACCACATCACTGAGTCATCTCACTTTATTCCATCTCGTCACGGTGGCTTGCATAGCCTTTCATCAAGTAGCACAATCACGATTTTCACTTTCGTCATGATATTGTCATACCTCACTTGATTTTTTTAAGAAATCATAATCATCGAAATAATTTTGCTTTGTAGACAGCATAAAGGACAATAATTTAACTCTGGAAGGCTCATCCACGCAACTTTTGGCACACGCCTGTTCACGCTTGGATCTTTAATGTAGCTGTCAATTCTTGATAAAGTTGATTTACGAAACATTGAATAATATATTGTCGTCTGACAGTCTCATAATTCAAAAGAACAGCTTCAGTAGATTAAAATGTAGAACAAAAGCGTGAGATTGACAGATAAATAAAGATTGAATTAAAACAGAACGAACTCACCTATTTGACTTCTCAACATTCCCGGCCACGTTAAGAGGCATATGCATTATTGGTCCAGTTATGATTTTTTTTATGAAAATAAAGAAATAACAAAAGGGACAACAGTTCCTACAAATCCGATACGAATTCGGCAGCAGTTTTCTTGAAAATTAGAAACTCTGCTATGCAGGAAAATAAATAAATTGAAAAATTTACTCAAGACGTTCACACATTGCAAAACATTGAAAGGGCTTTCATTTTGTAGCTGTTCCTTCATTTAATGAGAAAAAGCTTCAGTCGATTATACAGATTGCGAAAAGCGTGAAATTACCCTTCAATAGAAATTCAATAAATATGAGACAGGCTTACTAAATGAGTAAATTGAAATAGAGCCGATTAATTTATTTGGCTTCTCTACATTCCCGCTCCTATAAGGTTGCTTATGCATTATTTACTCAGTCCAATTTTTTTAAAATAGAGAGATAACGGATGGGACAAAATGCAAACAGTAAATAATCCTATAGGACAGTGGTTCTCAACCTTTTTCTTGAGAGGTACCCCTTCGAACTTTTGCATGATTTGAGGTACCCCCTTCCGAAACTAGGCTTCCAATCCTCTTGAAAAAATAATTCCTAACCCTTTTGAGGGAAGCTCCTTTAAGCTTTTGAGTCCCTTTAGAGTAGGCTTCCGCGCCTCTTTATTAGAGCCTTCTGAGCATTTTGTAGAGAGGCTTCCGAGCCTCTTGAAGGCGGTTTTCAAGCCACTTCCGTTGCATCTTGAAAGAACGCCTCTGAGCCTCTTAATAGTATGCTTCCAAGCCTATTGAAAGAAGAATTCTGAGCTTCCTGAAGCGAGGCTTCCGAGCCTCTTGAAAGGAGGCTGCCGAGCTTCTTGAAAGAAGGCTTACAAGTCTCTTGAAAGAAGGCAAGCTAACCACTTGAAAGGAGGCTTCCGAACCTCTTGAAAAGAGGCTTCCTAGCCTCTCGAAAGGAGCCTTCCGATCCTCTTAAAAAAAGGCTTCAGAGCCTCTTGTAAGGAGACTTTTGAGCCTCTTGAAAGAAGGCTTCCGAGCCTCTTAAAAGAAGGCTTCCGAGCCTCTTAAAAGAAGGCTTCCGAGCATCTTGAAAGGAGGTTTTTGAGTCTCTAAAAAATGCTTTTGAGCTTCTTGAAAGGAGGCTTCCAAGCCTCTTGAAAGAAGGCTTCCGAGCCTCTTGAAAGGAGGCTTCCGAGCCTCTTGAAAGGACCCTTTCAAGCCACTTGGAAAGAGGCTTTGGGGCCTCTTGAGAGGAGGCTTTTGAACCTCTTGAGAGAAGGCTTCCGAGCCTCTTGAGAGGAGGCTTCGGAGCCTCTTGAGAGGAGGCTTCGGAGCCTCTTGAGAAGAGGCTTCCTAACCTCTTGAGAGGAGGCTTCCGAGCCTCGAGAGGAGGTTTCCGAGCCTCTTGAGAGGAGGCTTCCGAGCCTCGAGAGGAGGCTTCCGAGCCTCTTGAGAGGAGACTTCCTAGCCTCTTGAGAGGAGACTTCCTAGCCTCTTGAGAGGAGGCTTCCGAGCCTCTTGAGAGGAGGCTTCCGAGCCTCTTGAGAGGAGGCTTCCAGGCCTCTTGAAAGGAGGCTTCCAAGCCTCTTGAGAGGAGGTTTCCAAGCCTCTTGAGAGGAGGCCTTCAAGCCTCTTGAGAGGAGGCTTCCGAGCCTCTTGAGAGGAGGCTTCCGAGCCTCTTGAGAGGAGGCTTCCGAGCCTCTTGAGAGGCGGTTTCCGAGCCTCTTGAGAGGAGGCTTCCGAGCCTCTTGAGAGGAGGCTTCCGAGCCTCTTGAGAGGAGGCTTCCGAGCCTCTTGAGAGGAGGCTTCCAGGCCTCTTGAGAGGAGGCTTCCAGGCCTCTTGAGAGGAGGCCTGAGCCTCTTGAGAGGAGGCTTGAGGCCTCTTGAGAGGAGGCTTCTGAGCCTCTTGAGAGGAGGCTTCCAGGCCTCTTGAGAGGAGGCTTCCAGGCCTCTTGAGAGGAGGCTTCCAGGCCTCTTGAGAGGAGGCTTCCTGAGCCTCTTGAGAGGAGGCTTCCGAGGCCTCTTGAGAGGAGGCTTCCTGAGCCTCTTGGAGAGGAGGCTTCCTGAGCCTCTTGAGGAGGAGGCTTCCGAGCCTCTTGAGAGGAGGCTTCCAGGCCTCTTGAGAGGAGGCTTCCAGGCCTCTTGAGAGGAGGCTTCCAGGGCCTCTTGAGAGGAGGCTTCCGAGCCTCTTGAGGAGGCTTCCAGGCCTCTTGAGAGGAGGCTTCAGGCCTCTTGAGAGGAGGCTTCCGAGCCTCTTGAGAGGAGGCTTCCAGGCCTCTTGAGAGGAGGCTTCTGAGCCTCTTGAGAGGAGGCTTCCAGGCCTCTTTGAGAGGAGGCTTCCAGGCCTCTTGAGAGGAGGCTTCCTGAGCCTCTTGAGAGGAGGCTTCCTGAGCCTCTTGAGAGGAGGCCTGAGCCTCTTGAGAGGAGGCTTCCTGAGCCTCTTGAGAGGAGGCTTGAGGCCTCTTGAGAGGAGGCTTCCAGGCCTCTTGAGGAGGCTTCCGAGCCTCTTGAGGAGGAGGCTTCCAGGCCTCTTGAGAGGAGGCTTGAGCCTCTTGAGAGGAGGCTTCCTGAGCCTCTTGAGAGGAGGCCTGAGCTCTTGAGAGGAGGCTTCCGAGCCTCTTGAGAGGAGGCTTCCGGGCCTCTTGAGAGGAGGCTTCCGAGCCTCTTGAGAGGAGGCTTCCGAGCCTCTTGAGAGGAGGCTTCCGAGCCTCTTGAGAGGAGGCTTCCGAGCCTCTTGAGAGGAGGCTTCCGAGCCTCTTGAGAGGAGGCTTCCAAGCCTCTTGAGAGGAGGCTTCCAAGCCTCTTGAGAGGAGGCTTCCGAGCCTCTTGAAAGGAGGCTTTCGAGCCTCTTGAAAGGAGGCTTTCGAGCCTCTTGAAAGGAGGCTTCCGAGCCTCTCGAAACGAGGCTTCCGAGCCTCTTGAAAGGAGGCTTCCGAGCCTCTTGAGAGTAGGCTTGCCTCTTGAGAGGAGGCTTCCAAGCCTCTTGAGAGGAGGCTTCCAAGCCTCTTGAGAGGAGGCTTCCAAGCCTCGTGAAAGGAGGCTTCCGAGCCTCTTGAGAGGAGGCTTCCGAGCCTCTTGAGAAGAGGCTTCCGAGCCACTTGAAGGGAGGCAGGCTTCCGAGCCTCTTGAAAGGAAGTCTTCGAGCTGCTTTGAAAAAGGCTTCCGAGAGGCGTAAAAGGATGCTTCTAATCCTCTTGCAATGAAGTAACCGAGTTTTAGTGAAAAAAAATCATTTTGTTCATTCGACGTTTTGTTCGTTTGATCTTTTGTTCCGCAGCCCTTCATACATTATGCTGCACATAGGAGTAAATAAGCCAATTCTTGGCCAAAACTATTTTTTGCGGATATTTGAGCATGATATTCCTAGGACGAAGTAATAATTGCCAATTATGCAGGAAAATGCATTTTTTGGATAAATCTATCCACCTAACAGTGTAAAACCAGATAAAAATGTCAAAAGACATATCTTTTCAAATAAAACCTCGCGTTTTATGTGAAATCTCTTGCTTTCGATACGCAAACGATTCTGAAATGGCTATATTCCATAAAGTAGCTAGAAACCCGTAGTTAAAGCTCTATCTTTAAATGGATTTTCTAACATTTAGATAGGAAAAAAACATCTAACTTATTTTAACCCATGCCCAAGATCCCAAAAGAAAAATGGTTGTATAAATTCGCATGCACAAAAGTAAACACTGTTGTTTGCTTGAACACTCTTTTCTCCTTAACTTAAACCTTAACTTTGAAAATTAGGGTCTGAAAAGGTGAAGCCTGTAGTAAAAAATATAAATCACCTGCATTCTATATTCCATGGCTTGAAACAACAACGGTCACCATGTCCGAGTCGAAGCCCACAAGATATCATAGCTAGCCATGACGAAACTATCATAATAAGGCACCGTTCATAAATTATGATCACTTCAATGAAAACGGGTTCATCCTAAATCTAGGTAGTAACAGATTTCTCTACAATGCAGAATTTATAGATAAGCGATTTCAATATAAGGTTTTTAAAAAGATATCAACGCAACTCATGGGAGACTCATTATTCTATTTGTGTCTTGACAAAATGCATGCTAAATAGCATGCTTTTTACCTTTTTGTCGTTATATGTGGTAATTTATGAACAAATGTTAAAATTTTGTTTTAAAATGATGAAAACTCGCATTTTATTCAAATAGCTCAGAATCTAATTTGCGGACGTTTGCGGACGAGTTTTCACGTGGAATGCTTAGTCCATATCTTGAAGTTTCACCCAAGTGATTTATCTTTGCCGGATCTTGCCGTATAGATTAACTTTTTCTCTGGAGAAAAACATAAAGAAATAGAAAAAATAGTGATTTTCAAGTGGTCATCACCTGAAACATAAAATTTATAATTTGACCATAAACATGAACAAAATGGAGACATACAACTATAATCTACTCATTGTGTACTAATAATAGCTTGTTGATAACATTTATGTTGTATAAAAATCAGATTTTCCAAATACTCCACAAATAAAGTAGACAAATCCAATCCAATACCTCATTTTTTAGCCCTGATTATATTTTTTTTACAAAATTTTAGGTCCTTTCTGAAATAGCCATAGTATGCAGAATGTTTTTAAGTATCTAAAAAAAAAAGAATGTATAAATGTTGAAAAAAATTTTTTGGGTTTTGTCCATGAATTTGTTCTAGTTACTCTTCTGTGTGCTGGTTGCGTCAATTGGGATTTATTGATCGCATTACATATTATGTGCAATATAAATTTTTGAAATAGAAACAATTATCAAAACTTTATCAATGAATTTTGATTGAAATTGCAATATGTCCGCCATTACGCATTTTTGTCCGAGGTACCCCCTAGGGCCAGCGAAGGTACCCCCGGGGATACATATACCCCAGGTTGAGAACCGCTGATGCACATTTTCAATCACTAATAGCATCAAAACTAAAGTCAGAACCTTGGAAGAAAAATTCACTTTTCGGCGACGACAGCCTTTCGATGATTTACCGTCAAATCGCTGGAGACGCCTTCTTAGTGAGTGAATTTCTGCAGCAACCCCGCGCTGATGGCCGCCGCTCGAACCGACACTGACGCCATGGAATTTTCTTCAGTCACCATGCGAATAAATTTAACATAGAGATAAGCCTGCCCTGGACTGCAAGTCTCTTAAATAAAAATAAAAATAATAATTTAATACAATGTCTGTCTCCGACGCACGTTTGATGATAACTTTTTCCCGTCGACAAGCGATTAATTTGCACTTTTTAAGAAAATTCGCCTCGGATCTATCTTCTCATGTATGAAATGGCGGTTCTGAAGAACCGATTTATTTGATATAATGCAAAAACAATATAAGCAACGAAACCGAAGTCGTTTTCTTGTCAAAAAATTTTACCCTACGTCATGAATTTTCTTCTACTTACTAGCGTCTGTACTTTGGAAATAATACTTTCAAATCGAATTTACTACCGAAAACATCGGCGGTCCTGAAAAGAACCGATTTGTTTCCCATAATATGCCATTCCAGTCACTTACAGCAACCACTTGAATCCAAGTTTGAATCCAGTGAAATTTTTTATTTTGAGAGCTACTTCCATTGATGATAGCCACTCGATGGGTTTTCACACGCCACCGTTGTGAAAATATGCTTCCAATGGCGCTATGATCGCTACCAGAAACCATCTTTCGCTCTCCGTGAAATCTCGAACGAAAATTACACGTGTGGAACACGGGTCTTTTATGCCCACAGAAAATGAAGCGATAGGCCAACAGGGCTGTAACCTTCATGAATATGATGTCCGTGTTGGGAATGCATGAACGGGATTGATTGGTTCTGCAATTTTCACTGGGTTTGATAAGAATTGCCATTTCCAATAGTCTATCATAAATAAATTAAAGTTTAATTAAAATAGGCAAATTAGTGATGAGCTTTCAAGACGATTGATATAAAAATCTCGTAAATCCATTGTAAGATAAGGGCGCTTTTAACGTTCAAAACCTGATATAATTTCGTAACATTCCCCAATTTTGGATTGTGATTTGACGCCCGGTGTCTTCGGGTAAGACTTTATGCTCAACGTCGAAAAACATGACAAAACTGCAGAAAATAATCTAATTTGAAATGCAATCCTTGAATTAACGCTGTATGATCGTATAATGCTTAGGGATCCTAAAGTTTATTTTGAGAAAAGATTGTTAACGTTTCCGAGAAAAAAGCAAAAAAATTGAAATTGCAAGTGGTGACAACCCATTTCCAAATTCCAATCAATCGAAAACTTCCATCGTTCGACCTTACTATCGCCGTTGGTAAAATCATTCTAAAATATAAATCATCTCACGCGAGCAAATTCGTTTGCAAAATTTGAGCTAATGAATCACGTCTGAGTTTTTCATGCTGAGGCGCATCGTTTCACCCATTTTCGAAAACATTATTTCGCTCCAATCAAACTCAATTTGGGTGCGATTTTTTTTCGTTTCGACACGCAAGAGTTTCCTTTGTTCTATGCGCCGAACACTGTTTCTAACGAAAGAGAACAAAAGAAAACCTACGATGTTTAATCTTAGCCATGAGTTAGGTGCTGAGTTCGGTGCAATTCTTTAATTTGAATCGTTTATGAGTTTTGTGATTTTGAGTTTTTTCCAACACTTACTATCATTTAAACGTAGAAGCAATCGGAACCGGAAAATCTTCAATTGACCTTTTCCAGTCAAAAATTGTATCTCATTTATTGTCTCAGTCGATTCTTTGCCTTATTTAAGGTAAACTTTTCCGAAGCCTTTTAAGCCTCCATCTATTTTAAAAATCGAAAACAAAACCCGACAAAGTGCTGCACGTGTGAATCGGCCTGAAAAAATCACCCGATGTCCGTTCAAAGTCGGGAAAATGTTGGGCCAATCCTGAAAAATAGCACTTTTTGATTTTTTGTTTAAAATTTTAAAAATACGTAGAGGCGTTAAAAAACATGGGTTCTTTGGGAAAGTTGACGTTAAAAAAACAAAGAATCGATTGAGTAAATAAAAATAATTGACTGCAAAGGTAAATTATTTAAAAATCATGTAATTTGTGTACAGCCCTTAAGAAAGACAAACCTAATTTGATAATTGCGGAGAAATTCACCTCATTTAGGAGAGCCTCCGAAAATGATTACAAAAGTAGTCATTTTATTGCAAGGCACAAAAGAATTTACATAAAATTGAACAAACTCACCAAGTTAAATAAATAAAAACAAAACAGAACGAGCTCACCGATTGGACTTTTTGTCATGCTTACGCTCGTTAAATGTGTTGGTCCAGCAGCGATCTTCTTTAAATGGAGGAAAATATCATTCTGTTAAATGAAAATCCTCTTAAACCAGAAAAGTATTTGTACTTTTTCAGTACAAAAACACTTACAAATTTAAAATAATGCGACGCATGAATCATGTTTCTTCACCAACGGAAAGTGTTTAGTTGATAATATTTACTTCTTTTAGAAATCACATACAATCCATAACATTATTCATCTCATTCGCTTTAAAAACAATAAATTCGCCCAATATCTATCGCCGATTGCAGCCGATTTTAGGTCTCTGCGCTGCAAGTTTTAGCAACCGATAACAACTAGAGTAAAACAAAAATTAGGGAATCAAACAGATAAATGAAAGAAAAAAAAATGAAATCTAACACAGAAATCATCTGATTGTCAATTACATAATGTACTTTAAAGTGATGTTAAACGGCCGAAATAAGTAGTTTGAACCTTCGTACTAGTTAAGGAACCCCAGAACATAAAACATCAATAAACCAAAAAACAGACATACATCAAGCCCTTATGAACCTTGTTAGAATTGAGTGTAACTGTACCGTTTGGCGCTGTAAAATGTAAACGTTTTAAATCTAAAAATACAGAAACGAAAACCTTACCCAACCTTCTAGGTAATAGGGAGGGGGAGGTGATAACTTGCGCTCTATCCATCGAATCGAACCAACCAAATCAATCAATCAATCAAACAAACCGAGAGGACTGAGAGCATATGCCCGACAAAAAATTAAAAAAAA